>NW_010199650.1:53125-109216 GCF_000695765.1 Mesitornis unicolor
CATGAGTGTCAATGGCAGAGCACTGACCCTCTACCAGTTGCCGGGAAGCGATGTTAAATAGCAGCACTGCTCCATCAGCAAGAGGAGTTCCACTGAGCATACAGACGGATGATTTCTCATGTTCTTGGTTTACGTGGCCACTGTCTTATGAGGTACCACTGGAGTTGGTTTGTTCTGGAGAGTAATTGCTTCTGTTGTTCTTAATGAATAAAAAAGTTACTTGGTGGTCACCAGCTGTGGAAGGCAATTGGAAAACAAAGAGCATTTACTCTGCTTTTCTGAACAGAATCATTTTAAAAGAGTTCTGTGGCCCTCTGTTTTCCCCTGCCCCTACAGAGTCCTTTGTGTTGGAGGTTATGCCCTGGAGTGGGGCCTTTGGGCTCCTACCTTTTCTGTGTGCTTTTTCTGTGATGGTGGGAGGGGACTCAAAGATCTTCACTGCTCTGGGCCGTATTTTGAAAAAAAAGAGTTAATATAAAGGAGAAAGTTGCTTCTTTCTGATTTATTTCAGGCCTCTGGCCCAACCACATATTTATTCTATTGAAACCTCATCTTGTTCATTTATTGGGATAGTTTCTATTTTGCGATGTGGCTAAGCATTATCTCGAAAGAGAAGAATGTTCTCTTAGCTCTTCATTTATCAAAGGCGAACGATGGAAATCGGTTCAGAAATCTGCCTGGATTTCTTCAGGTCCTTGCGATGTCTGCACGCCACGTAAATTCTGTCTGCTTTTATGTCTGCAGTGAAACCACTGCCAGCCTCAGAGCTGGGCACGTGCAGATCTTGATTTGGAGAACGGAAGTTGGTGAACCAAATGCTTGACTTTGCTGGTTATTTCTGTGAACTGCAATTTATCATCCAAAGTTTCTCCTTGGCGGGTAACTGAGGGGAAAAATCTACTCTTCCTAAACATCACCAATACAGAAAATTACAGTGAGTTTTCCCCACTTTGCTCCCCTGCACTGCTGTACCAGTGGGGGTTTCTTGGTTTGTTTTGTGGGCTTTTTTGACTTCAATTTTGACACTTTATTTCAGTTCTGTTTCTTGTGAGTGCAGCTTCTTGTCACATGAAATTAGATTGACAGATGAGCTGGGACATACCCTTTACAAGATCTCAACTATTCAGATTCTGAAACTAGTTTTCCTGAAATAGCCCAGCATCCTTATCTATACAATGAATAAGCCTGCAGTCCTCCCATGTAACGGCATTTTTAGCACATTACTGCATAATTAAGTTTAAAACCAAGATCACCTTTCAAGTGTGACTGGGAAATCTCTACCTCTGGGGAAAAGTAGTGCCATATTTAGTCAGCTAAAAAGAGTCAGGAATGCACTGTAAAAAGTGTTGTTAAACCGGGTTTAGGTAGCTGAGCGCCCCATGGGGTGTTGGCTACATGGGGTATTTTATCTGGTACTGGAAGGACTGAAGCCCTTTTTCATCAAAGTCAGTATTAACCATTTAAAACTACTGAGGATTTGAATCTTGCTGTCTGGGGTGGTGCCTAAGGAAGTCATCAGTGCTTTGGCACACTCGGTGGTTTTGGACTGCAGCTCCTCCTACAGAAAGCGTAGATTTGGTAATGCCAGAATTTCCTGTGAATTCTTGTCAGGAGGAGTTTGATACAGATAACAACTGGAAAAAAACTTCCCAAAACAGGTTCAGTCATTTCAAGTTGAGAGTCTTTAGTGAAATTGGATGACGTTTGAGTTCAGTGCCTAACTTCATTTATATCCTTCTGATCATTATATAAAGTAATAGATGTACAATGGTCAATATTAAAGAAAAATATGATGATGGCTCTGAAGAAATGCAGAACTTTTTTTTGAATTTTCATTTTGGCAAATTAAAAATAACTATTTCAACTTGAATAATAATAACAAAATGCTCAGAGTTCACTGAAAATGTATTTAAAGGGCTTAATTTTGCTTCTATACTGCAAGCGGTACACATGGTGTTTTGGGATCCCTGGATTAATGGATATTGGTACAGAACTAAATTAAAAAAGCCCACCCTCCACTGTTCTAAAATACTAATGAAATAAGGAGCTTCAGAAGCCCTGTAATAATGTGCTTATTGCAGTTTTCCAAGGCCAAGCTGCCAGCTGTGGTCTGTGAATCATTAGAAGTGCTCTGGGTGTGTTGCTGGTTTCTCCATCTGGTTTCCATCAGCCGTGTCCTCCAAACTTCATGGCCTAAGAGCGTCTGTCAGTGTCAGAGAAGGGATCTGGTGTCCTGGTCAGCAGTCGCGTAGGTCGGATCCAGCCATGTTCTGGATGATCACCAAGATGCAGGAGGGGCAGGACTGGGCTGTTCCACGCAATAGCAAATGACCCAGTTGGTTTCTGCAAGAGAATGGTGCTTCACCTGCTGGGAAAGTGGGGCTGCCCAAAGTCCCAGCCTGTTACTGGAATGAAAGGTACAGACATTTGATAGGATTAACTGCTAGGTATGGCCAGATTGCGCTTTAAGTGGTGCCTTAGGAGAAATGGAAAGTGTTCATTCTTTTACAGTTGCAAACATCAAGTGAGGTGGTTATTTCTGCTCGTGAACAACAGCTTTAATGTTTTTCTTTCCCATTTTCTTCCTCCACGATTCCTATTTTGACTCTTTGCTTTAGAATAGGGCAATAAAAGTCCTCAGGCAGGTTTGATTCGAGTGACATTAATATCTCCCACCCTGCAAATGCCTCATCTGGTTCCTGAGCAGGCTGAGAAATCAGAGCCTGGCTTGAGCTGTTAGAACACATGCAGAGATCTGTGAAGAAAAATTACCCTTCCTCACAGGCTGCAGAAATAGCGAAAAGAAGAATAATGATGGAAGCGATTGCTGAAGAAAACAGATTATTTTTAGAAGCCCTGTTCTCTTAGCTCACCCAGCCGAAAAGAGGAGCCGTTCAGTGCTGGTGTATCCGCCTGTCACCCTATAGTGCAGACACACGGAGTATGCGTAATAAGGCTTCTTCAGAAGAATAGGAAAATCCCTCCATTACTCTTAGAGTATCTGCTCTTCTGAAGAGCCACTGAATAGAGAGCAGCGAATTTTGGGTCACAGTGACCTACTCTTCATCACAGGTTTAGAAATGGCCATTTCTGTGTTACATCAGTGTACCAGCACTTTGGTTCTTTGTTCGTGTATTTGAAAATGTAAGAGGTTCTGTATCTTACTTAATTTGGAGGTTGGGGCCATATTTAAAATGTAACCTCTCTTTTGCATCATCTTCAAAAATCCCTTTCCATCCTCATCTTCAGACTTTCGGTTTTAAAGACCATAAAGATTCTCATTTCTGAGGATTCAGGTAAAGCCCTTGAAGCAATTTCTGAGAACAAAGAGGGTTGTTTCGATACTGAATTCCTGTGTAGCTTCACTTCTGGACCCCTCTGCAGCCCCACAATACTGCAGTATATCAGAAAGACAGAGTTCTGATGCCATAGAAATTAAGTTATTAGATCCCAGGCTACCAGAGGTTATTGAGATCCACAGTGAGACTTCAAGCTCCAGATTAAACCTCATGGGAGCTGTACGATGGACCTTGTCTTGCTGGGAACTGAGCAGTTGCATCAGATCAGGCTGAGAATCCATCTCACTGCCACATTCAGTCTGCAGGAGGAATCTGCTTTGATTCAGAGGAAGGTTGTCTGATGGATGACCAAGGTGCAGTCGGTTCCCTTTACGACAGCAGTGACCTCTGGTTAACTGCCCCTTGTATTTTAGAATTACTAAATCTGCAGATGTTTTTGTTACCTTAATCCTTTGTGTATCGACTCTGAAACGCTTTGTGTGCAGTAAGAGCTTTCTGATTCTGCTGCCTTGTGATTATTTAACCTGAGCGAGGCAATATTTGTTACTCTCTTATTCTTTTCTCTTCTCTCTTTCTACTTTAGACTGAATTTCAGTCAGATAAGGTTAAAGCCGTCCCCCAAAATTGAGGAAGAAAAGAAGAAATGATTGCATTAATCTGGCGGGAAGTTTTAGGCATACACTAATGACCCAGTTAAAGACTTAACTTTTCAGGATTTACTGTTTGTAGAGGACTGGGGTAAATGCAGATGAACAACACTTGGATGCTCCTTAGGAAGATCCTGAGTTCCTAAGAGAAACTCAGGAGCAACAAACCCAAATGAACAAGAACAACCAACCAAACCAAACCAAACCCCACAAGTCCAGCAGATTCTAAACCCAAATGCTCTAATACAGTTCTACATATTTTATTTATCACAAGATTTTCATATCAAAAAATAACCCTTCATATATCCCAGCCCTGAACAGGAATTTAACACTTCTGCATAGCTATTATAGTTGTGGTGGGCACAACAGGAATATGTGGCCTTGGGCTGTTTGTACATCCTGATCCTCTGCTCTGCAGTCAGGTAACAGTATTAGCAAATCCTGAAAACAGAGAGGACTAAAGAAAAGAGCTTGCTCTGAGTTACGTAGGTATTATCTGTATTTTAAATGGACAAAAAGAGAAAAAGAGAGGAAAGGAGTTAGGGCTTTCTGTCAAGTTAGTGGCCTGAACTTTGCAGTGTACTGAGTGATTTCCACTTTCCTTTCTCAAATTTCTATGAAGAAAGCAGATAGTTTGGCAAATGAGGTAAAATCAAATGCATGCTTTTTTGGGGGATGCTAATGAAGAGAGACATACTCAACGTGAAGTGGAAGTGTAATCATATCTCTTTTTGTTGAACGTATTTTCTTGTATTTATTTGTGGCATCTGTTGAACTCCCTAACACAAAATTACTGCGTATGTTGGGTTTTATTTTCATTTGTTCTACGGGTCATTTTGGCAGTGCTCATATTTGCATTGGCTGTGAACTGAAATGGAAAGAAAAATGCAGAATTCTACAAGGGCTTGATCTTTTTTGTCTGTGTTTTTTCATAGTTCTGTAGTAATATTATTTAAATGAATGCAGTTCCATGATAGGAAAGATCAAAGGAAGACATTTGTGATAGATGCTTGTCATATCCTTGATACTTGTGTGTGGCAGTGTGTAGCTTAGGCTTACAAGATCAGACTGTGTGTGTGTAGTGACACAGACAAAACACAGTGTTTAAGGCTCTGGTCCATCATAGCAAGAGTTCTCACTAAAAGTGTAAATTCTACTTTTCCAATCTGTGGTGACGTTTTACAGCCGTAGCAGACGATCACCCTTGTAAACAGCAAGGAATTCCTGAATCTTCAGAAGTCAGCTGTAGACTTGCAGGTTTTCTTCCATAAGTTAGTTAACACTTTTCCTGTGTTCAATGAGAATGCATCAACACCTCAAAACCAGTAAAAAGCCTTTTGCCTTTGCTTTTTGCCATTGAAAGTTTGCCCGTGTATAAAGCAGGGTCATGTCTTGCCAGTGGCTACCAAGGTGATTGAATCTGGTGGGGGTTTATTGTAGGAGAGAGGAGCTGTTGTGCACATGCACAGCATGAGGACAGATGGCAATTCTTCCCCTTCCCCTGGCCAGGCAGCAGTCGGAGGTGACAAAGGACCTTGGGAGTTTGGTGTGCTTTCCACAGAGGCGTCTTCTTACCCCTGCTTGGTGGGACACCCTTCTTTCTCTCTTAAATTTGCCTGTGGTTTAAATTCACAAACTGATCTGTGCAGTTTCATTCAGGTTCACCTTGAATCTTTTTGAATATTGATGAAAATTTATTGGAAATTTTGGTCTCTGGGATTTTTGGTTTGCCTCTTGTTTTCCCCAGCTGAATTGATGCCCAGTCCTATAATTGTAAAGCCATAGTTTAAATGTGGAATATGTCTAACACTGAATCTTGTATTCTGTACTGATTTATAGCCTCACATCTGTTTGATATTCTAAAACCTGTAGGTGATAAATGCATGTAGACCGTTGCTAATATTTTCTTAAAATCAGGAATGATACCAATTAGCTGCTGGGGGGTTTGGCAGTGTATCAGAAACTCACATAGCAGGGCTACTGAAAGTTGAATTTAAATTGGCAGATGGCAAACTCTTCTGTTGGCAGCTCGCTTGCTTGGCTCTTCAGTCCAGTCCCTCTCAGGTTTTAGAAGCTAAGAATTCAGTCCTCCGAGATTCCTGAAATCAAAGACTTAAAGCTCCCAAGATTCAGGTTGGCAAGGAACTGCTCTAGGGCAGCAGTGTCAGGTAGATTGTATTTAAAACAAGAACCTTTCTTGCCTTTCATTCACACAAAGCAGTTCAAAATGTCACATTTTTGTTCAGAATTCGAATAAAACCATAACTGAGAAAGTCAAAATCCTCTGCAGAGAGGAGTATTCCCCAAGAGAACTGCAGAGTTTTGTTTGCAAAGCACTCTGTAGCTATGTACTGGATGACATCTAAGCACTAAATATTGTTCCTTTGGTTGTGTTGTGTTACAGAGCAAGCGCCAATGAAAACAGTGAACTGCACCAATGCTTTATATTTTCTGAAGGTTTAGTGCTTGTGTTCAGGGCAGTCTGAATTGGTGTTTGAAATGAGGACTGGCCTGAAGGAGATTATTTGTTTAGTGTCCATTTCACTGGACGGCAAAGCAATTACTTCCTAAATTTAGAAATTATTCGCTACCACATTATAGCAGGATTAGACACATTTTGGCATTCCAGCAACTTTCAACACACATTCTGCACACAAGAAGAAGAAATGCCATTTGACAGCCTGGCAGAGGAAAACGTTCAAAACTGGAATTGTTTTCCAGCCTGTCCAAGGAACAGGGATTTGCAGGTTTTCTATGGCAGAGATGTGAATCGCCATCACATTCAGTTTGCCATCTTGACTCTGCAGAGGGATATCACTTCGTTGTAGACAATTTGGGACCCTCAGGGAGAAGGACTTTTTCATTTCCTCCATGTGGTTCAGCTGGTAATGTTTGAGCTGAGAGCCTGAGTTAAGGAGACAGCATTAACTTCAATCCAGTCATTCTCAAAGCAAGATTGAAGTGCTGTTAAGTCATTTGGTTAATTACGTAGTTAACGCACATTTGGGGTGATAGAGTCTTGGCAGCACGGAGACTCAATCACGCTGAATTGTGCTGAAAACAGGGAAGGAAGGGCCAAGATTCTGATCTCTGAATTGGGTGTGGAAACTGAATCCAAAGCAGCAGGCAGAGAGGTTCCTTTCCTCTGGGCACATAAACTATTACCTGAGTGTTTGAGGACTACAAGAGTTTGCATTTGGTTGAGCTCCTCATCAAGAGGCAGTTTCCACTTTAACAAGAATCCCAAGTTTGAAGAAATGGAGTTGAGCTTCCTTCAGCTGCTGCCTTTGCAGCAGAAAACTGGAGGAGAAAGGTAACGGGGATTGTCTGGCCGGTTACGGTGGCAAGAAGAGATGGAACTCAACATTTCCCCCTTGTAGTCCCATTTCCCTACGCTTTATAAAAGCCAGCCTAAAGCTGTGTATTTTGTTCTCCTGTCTCGTTTATTTGCTTTGTGAAGAGCTTCACGGGACTGTTGAGCAGAACTAAACTTTGCATAGCTGGAATGCCTGAGTGAAAGAAATTGATTAAGCAGATAATCTATCGTACTTCAAACAAATTGAAGTGTAGGGGTTTAAAAAGCAATAATTTTATCTGGAGAAATTTTTTTAAAAGGGGAGATTATATTCATGACATATTGCCAATAAATAATACTTTTGTTTTTCTTAAAAGAACTTCAGAGCACTTTAACATGGTAAAGGAACGTCTTTACTTGTAGTCTTGGCCATAACGAGAAGAATTTATTCCGCATCTAATTCAAATGAATGATCTTGATTTATCTCTAGTTCTTCTGTCCATTCTCTGCCATTCGCTTGTATTATTTATGAAAGAGGGAAATATGTGAGGACTTTGTGCCTTCTGCCACATACTGGGTGTAAGGCTGGGAAGGGGAAGGAGAAGGGAAAAGAAATCTGATTGGGTGTACATATCACTTCTGGCCTTCACAAGTTGTTCCAGAACAAATCTTTTGTTTGGGAATCAGCCGAAATAGACAGGAAGAATAATCCTCTGAACCAGAATGAGCATAATCATCAGAAATCACTCTTAAAAATAATTTCCACCATTAAATGTAGCGTAAATTGAAGAAGAAAATGTGATTAAATCAGGCGTGGGGAAGAAAGACTGTAACATCTTTTTCTGTGGAATTCAATTTAGTGTTAATTTGCTGGAAGCCTACAAAATAGAGCACCAGTAAACCACTGATGGAGGGAGAGGAGAGATGAGCCAATTTAGGAGGAAGTCAGAACGCTGTCACTGCTGCTGAGGTAGATGGTAAATTAAGTGCTAGATCCTGCATTCACATCCTGCACTCAGAAGGTTTTGTGGAGGGAGAGACAAAGCAGACGTGGCTCACCCTGCAGGTAGACCCCGGTGTTTGAATTTTGCCTGTGACTGACGTATTTTACAACATAATTGTTAGTTTTTCACAAAACGGCTTTAATGGCAAACCCCGTGGTAAGCTTTGGGCTGGTCGGTACCTGATCTTTGCTTTTCCTGTGTTTACCGTGTGCTGTGTCCTCAGCTCTGCCATGAAGAGATCCCCTTTGCTGCTGGGTATGTCGGGTCCTTTGATGGCCACAGTTTTCTGTTGCTGAGGCTCACCTGATTTTAAATACATGACTGTGACTGTTCTGCAACCGTATGTGCAAGGGTAGATAGATCTTCAAATTGATATAAAGCTCATTTTGGTGTTATCTCGAGAGACCTGGCATCTCTGATCGTGTTTTTCTTGTCTTCCTTATGTTTTCAAGGAAGAACAAATTCAAAAAGGCAGTTCATCTTTTTCTGGCTTCTGCAGAAGTAAATCGTATGCCTGACTTGTAAAATTCTTACACAAGATTTTTACACTTACATTAGTGGTGGTGGTCTTTGTGAATAGGAAAATAGTAATTTATTATGAAAATTGAGTTTAGGTTCCTAAAAGCAGTTTTTATCCCTGATTACCATCAGAAAGACTTCATCCTAAACTGGTGACAGAGGAGGGAAGGAATTGGCAGGAGTGTCCAAAGTTATCCTTTAATATATGAAAGGAAGGCTGGCTTAGGAGGAGCTGCTTTAGGAGCAGTATTAATCTTTGAGGTGCTGTTATGCCTGTTGGAATGGCAGACGTTTTGGGTGTCACTGGAGCAGGGGGACCTGTCAAGACCTCAGTGATCTCTGGTAATCAGTGTTTTGCAGCAGGTGTCATTCTCCAGTAGACAGCTGGATAAAAGAAGCAGTGATATGAAATTTGTGTTTTAAAAACCTTCATAAACGTGCAGCCATCTGAGGCGATCTTTAATTTTCAGTTCCATTCTTCACTTTGCTGATAGCTGTATCAGAAAGCATTCGTTTCACTCAACTTCATTTAAGCCTCGTGTCAGGATGATGAGATTTCATCTAGATCTCAGGAAGAGAAGGAGCTTGTCATCGCTTGCATCTGATGTCACCACAAGATCTAAAACACGGGCGTAACTGTTATCACAGTCTGTTTAACAACGCAGAGGGTAGCGGGCCACCTTCTGTCCAAGAGACATGAAACCCCATGCAGCGTCCCTTGGAAGGACGGGGGCAGAGTTGTCCTCGAGCTAATATTAGTGATATTTCTGAATTAATGTGTTCAGAAACACAGCTAAGCCGTGTTCTTTGCAATATCCCCTGCTCTCTTGTAGTCTACTTTGATTTTCCTGAGGTTTCCCTCATATGAACACATGCATTCTCGTTCCTCATGTGCCTAGAAATACCGCCTCCGTTAATAATCTTCAGTCAGAATGGGAGATAAATTGAACCTCCCCTTTGATTACCTTCTGTCTTGAAATTGAGCTCATCACAATTCAGAAGCGTCACTTAAATTTGGTATCTGTTAATATTTAACCAAAACTAATATCTCTTGGCTTTATGAGAGCTAATTAGTTTGCTGAGGACTGAATATCTCTCAGCATTCTGTGTTACAAATAAATACATCAGGAAAAAGAAATCAATAATCGCAAACTGCTTCAGTATGAATTAAAAAATATATTAATTGAATCCATAATAGGTGGAAATGTGGTTGGTGGCGTCTGGTCTCAAGTGCCTAAAGCACTGGATGTTTTAGTCCATTTTCAAAATGTTCTCCAAGGATTTGTTTTACGTAGAGAATTATATTGCGAGAGATCCATTTCTTACTTCATGATCAGAGTTTCATCTGCAGGTTTGTTTTTAATCGATGAGTTGGGAGAGTTCAGAAATTGTGCTGATGTTGTCTGCGTGTGCCTTAGGAGGCTACTAGAAAAAGATTGAGCAGGAGGCTTAATTTAATGAAATATAACCCTTTTGCTTTTTTCTTTCAGTTGATTCATTAGAAAATATTACTTTGCTAGTTTTAAGAATCACACAGCAAACAAACCTTATCTTTAATAAACACAGATAAATGATTTCTGCTCGGTATTTTCCTTCATTGCTCTGCTAATGTTCAGCATGTGAGGATCAGAGACTGCGAAGTGAAAATAAGTTCAGGTGAAATGAAATTGGAAATCAGCTACATCTTCCCAGAATTAATTCATTAACTAACTTAATTTAATTTGGTTAATTAATTAAACTGAATTCATTCTCTCTCAGGTTTGGGGGTGGTGTCTGTTGCTGTAGGTGTTTTTAAGAATGGGCTTGTCCCTTTGTGTGTCATTGAACAGAAAAAGAAGAGAAATGGTCAAGTGAACAGTACAGTGGTTAGTTGTGGTATTTCTGCTGTTGACCGCAATCCTAACACATTGCTTTTATACCAACTCATATCCTTTATTAAACTGAGCAATGATTTCTTTCATCTGTTTCTCAAATTGGCCTTGTGCTTGCTTAAAACCTGCAATGAACTTGGATACCATCCCTTTGGTCCAGGCTGTAGTCTCTAAATGATTCTAAAAGCCCTTCAGTGGCTCAAACCAGATCAGAGAGATGTAGTCCATCAGTTCTTTGCAATTTTAATTTGATTTTAAAAAATTATGATCAGTTATGCTTGGTTTGATCCGTTAGTCAGTGTTGACGCAGTCTCCTGCACAAACATGGTCGTCTGGAGGTTTATGAAGGTATTGCCCAGCTGCAGAGCCATTCAAATGCAGGTAAGAGGAACATCACCATTAAAAGCATCCTGATTTCTGTCACCAAAGGAAGCTCAAAGCATTTGAACTGTATTTGCTAGCTGATAGTGGTTGGCTATATTCAGTTGGATTACTGGGAGATTGAAGCCATAATTCACTTAGAAGTCAGGTTTTAAGTGCCTAAGTATTATAACATCAGGTTTTTTCCACTATTTCAGTAAGTAGCCAGTTAAAATAGAGAAAACAAGACCTTCGCTGTGACTCGTGTTTCTCAGTATTTCTCTTTCATTTTCTTTTTCCTGTCCTCAAAGCCTTTCCTGGGAACTCCCACAAAGCCTTACATTTGTAGCTGCCACAACGATTGATTTTTGTGAACTGAAAAAATTAAATACGACGAGCCCCAAAGCTCAACGCTGTTAGCATTGGAGCTATTTTCTTTGCGGTCTCTAATTCAGCGTGAGACATTTTCCACACTTAATTTGGTAAAGTGGAATACTATATTCCAGTAGTAGGAGTAGTAACCCTCTACATTGTCCCATCATTTTCAGGGATTTCCAGGGTTATTTTCAGTATCAGGAGTTGTTGGGGTTTTTTTGTGTTTGCCCTTTAGATATCATTTGAGTCAAGGCTTATTTCCAGTCAGTTCACAAATCAGAAATACTTTGCATCATTATTCCTCCCTTTCCCATTGCTCTCCTTTAGTAAGATTATTTGCGAATCAACTGGTATCTCATATAGGAGATGAATTCTGCGCTCTGATTAGAGTCTTACCGGTTGGTTGCCCTAACAGTCTTCAGGCTTCTGAGCTGGTTGCACCTTATTTATATTTTAAATAGAAAACTTCGATTAAATATCAGCACACGTACAAACCACAACAAAGATCATATGTGTTTTTAAGGAGGACATAAAATAATGTGAATTTTATACGCAGTGACAGGATGTGAGCAGTGCATGCTTATATTAAAAAGGCTTTATGGGCAAGGAGGAATTGAATTTTCTAGTGCTCAGATTGCTTTGAGTGACAGAAGGCAAAATCCTTTTGCAGTGTCTGTAACTATTTTACACATTTCATTTAATAAATGAGCAACCAGCAAAAACATGAACTCTCTGCTTCCCTAATATGTCAAGATTTTCTCTTGGAAACAGCTATGAATACACTTTGGTTATTTAAATGCATACGAGTACCTTCAGTCCCAGAATATCCCAGTCTGGTTTAGGGCTGTGGTAAGAGCAAGCTGCATACAGAAACTGGGGGAAGGCTTACAGACTGTTCAGCCCCAAGCAGTTTATTACCGACTTTTAAAGAACAACCCAAAATGTAAATATTTACTGATGTTGCAGATCGCAGAGAGCCTCCCTGCCTCAGGTACTTAAGGAAGCAAGACGCTGAGCATGGCTTACCAGCCTTCCTCGTGTAAACAGCATTAATCATACCTTACCAAATTACCCGGTTTAATGTGCGTTTGCCTCATCTCATCTGGTGGCTCAGAGGTGTCGGGCGCAAGAAGGCCCTCCCCTTGAACAGCCCCAGGGGAGTGCTGTTCTCTTTGCAGGCAGCGGCTAAAAGGTCAGCTGCAGCTAGGAAGAAGATGGATTTTAATTTAACAGCACGATGCGGTACAGCTTGAGTGAGCAGAAGGAAACTCTGACTCTTTGTGTTTGCCTGTGTCGTTGAGGGAAGACGCGTGCAATTGGATGTACACTGGACTGCTTTCAGAGTGAGTGGGGCTGAAATATGTTTCATTGCTACCACGTGTATCTGTAAGTAATGAACTAATTAATGGTTTCAGACTGAGGGTACTATACACCTAATTAGTCATGTTGAAGCAAATTTAAGATTACTTGGAGATGCCAAATAATACGTTTGCTAAGACTTGGAAATAGCAGAGGAATAAGTCTGATTGCAACTTTAATGCAGCTTTCTAGCTGATTATTTTCTACCCTGTTGAAAGCAGTCGGGACTCTGGTTTCATGTCAGAGTTTAACGAAGGGGAAAATACCGGGGGGGCAGATAAATCGCTTCAATATTCCACTGCCATTATGCAGTTAGCTCCTTCCCTGAACTGGGGCCTTGATGATTTAGTTTTCCTGTCTTTAATACCAAGCAGAAGAGTATATAAATATCTTCCTGGCAGTGTTAATTAGATTTAGGAAAGAGAAGATAAGGAAAATTAACATGGCAAATACACAGTTTAGATTTTGTGTTGTTTCTCACGATATGTTAACACAATGTATTTTGTCTGTTTTCTGTTCTCCTCAAAAATGCCTGGAAAATTGTCCTTATAGACTACAGGGATGTAGAGCAGACTCATGACGGCAAAAGAAGAAGTTGTAGTAGTTCCTAAAGCCTTGTGTGGTTGTGTGGAGTGTGATATACACAGGGATTTGTGTCGGTGTCTGCTTCTGCCTCTGCTTCCAGATTCCTGTTCAGTGCCACTCAAATCATCTCAGGCCACGTTTCCAAAGTGTTCATTGCTGGTGACAGCCCCAGTTTTTCAGGGTTGTTTACAACCAGCAGAGGAGTCCAAAATCAACCAACATCTTTAGGTCTTAATTACTGAGATCCTCTTTCTGAAAAACAGGCACCGTGTTTTTCTTGCAGGTTTACTGTACAAACTGTTGATATCCTCAGCACACCCTTGTATCAATCTGTGGAAGTGTTATTCTCATGGAGATAGTGCTCTCGTCCTCTTCATTTGCACTCTGCCAAATAACCTTTCCTAGTACCATTCTTGCACCTCCAAGCTGCAAAGTGTCTTGAAGCAGCCACTGTTGAAAACCTTGAAAGCTACCATCATTTTTTCCACATGCAGGGGATTTCTTGCCTCCAAAATGATACATTAATTGGCCTTGATTAGTTAGACTTGATCCTAGACTCTCTTTTGTCTCATGCTTTAAAAATTAACCCGTAATATATTTAGCCAGGGTCTGTCTTCTAATGAAGTAGTTCCTAATATCAAGTTTGGTACATTACTGACATTTAAGGTTGAACTGAAGTTCAAGTAATAAAATAATGACATATTATTTGAAAGGAATTATCAGTTTGCGTGAATTCTAGTATTCACGAGCTAGTCTGTTTCTCCTTGATGTCCTTGGAACAAGACTTTAGATGATATTGGGTAGAAGGATAAGAGACAGCATTGCTTTACTGGGTGACAGAGCCATCTTCTGTTTGGGCACTTAGGAAGGATGAATGCCCAGGGACAGTGAGTAATGAATACAGTTCAAATTCTGACTAGCAGACTGTTGAAACTCATTTACTAATGTATTTTTTTCTGAGAATCCTTAGGAAAATCACATGTGTAAGCTTCCACACCTGTAAATATGCTCTTATTAAGCTTTGTTAAAGCCGTTACATTTTGCTAAATGGATGAAGAAGATGTACCCGTGTATATCTGTATTGTTCAGAGCAAACTATGGAGCCCTTTCAGATTTGATATTGCATTCTGTAAGAAATCACAGTTTCATTGTTCCATTTTCTTTCTAGTTTCCAAATTGCATTGAAAATGGTTTGAAAGCAGGTTTGAACAGTACAATATGATACACGGTCATGTCCCATTTGTGAGATGAAAAGAAGCCTTTGGGAGTTCCCTGCCTGTTTGTTCTCCCTCAGAAAGGAATGCAAAGCGTTACCCCGATCTCTGGAAATGGGAACAGAGTGTTTTGGGTGGGCACTTACTCATAGATAATCTTCATCAGGGCAGACTTGGTTGGACCTCAGAAGGACCAGCACACCGTTTTGTACAGCTTTGCTTGAAAATGCATGCAAAGAAAGCAGTGGCCTGTAGTGCTTCATTTTGGTTAACTCCTACATTTGTTTAGTGTTTATATAGACACCATGCTAGCTTAACAGAAGATGAAAAATAGATTGCACAGTCTTGAAGGCTGCAATGCTGTCTGTTCTGAAAACAGAACTTTTGGAGCATGAAGAGCTGTTTTTGAATGATGCTTCTGGCATCTAACCCTTAAAATTATTCAGCATATTTTTCTCGTATCTGTCTTGAAACAAAAATTATCTTCTGTATTCAAGTCACTTACAATGTTTAAAAATTGTGCTGAACTTTGCATAGAGATTTCCAAAGTTATGCAACATATCAATATATGTTTCTGCTCAATAAAAGTAGAGACAACTGAGTAATTACAAATGTCACCAGAGTGCACTATTTTTTTTACATTTGTCTCTCTAAATGTGTTGCCTAAAGAGATCCAATCTATGAAAAACCATCTGAGCTTTAGTTGATGTTGTGCCTAGGTTCAGAACATTTCATCCCTCTTTTCAGTGCCACAGGACTGAGGTTTTCACCTGCTGGGGCACGACGTTGCCTTGACAACTGCTGATCTTGTTTGCTGCTCTCTCCTTTTTGCGCACGTCAAAAGGGAAAAAGCTTTTTGAGAAATATTTCTGCAAGCTGATCTCACTAATTGCATTTTAATCATCGGTGAAACAGAACAAGAAATGGCTTGCTTTATTTCAGTAGGAATAAGAAATTTCTGTTATAATAAACAGCACACTGAACTGACAACTTAATCAATGTTGACAAGTTCTCTCTGTGAGCTATTCCTATACGAAAGGGTCTGCAATTGGTGTGTTGGCAGAATACGAACATACGTGGTCTCTGGAAGATCCTATAAGGTATTCTACTGCCATATCCCCAAGTTCCCATTGCCACTCACCAGTTTTCTGTATATCTTCTGTTGATCAGCAAATGGGAACTGTAATGCCTTAACAGATCATTGAAGAGATGCTTTCTGCCGCAGCCTATCCCCAGTGAGCTCCAGTGGTGATCGGAACAACTTTGGTCACGGTTTTTAGCTGATGGCTCCTGTTAGTTCTGCCACAAATGACGTTGGAGTAAGTGGAAAATGTGGATAGCAAGTTCCTCGTGAATTATCACAATGTGTGAGTGGGAATTCACGCGTGGGCAGAAACCACTAAAAACACACCGTGCATTTTAATTCTTTTTAAATATCTGGTAGCATTTGGATTGACCTACATAAATAAGGTGGGTCTTCAATACATCCACTGGACTCAAGGCAAAAGAATAATTTGATACCAATTGGAGATGTGAAACATAAAGTCTGTATTGTGGTGCTAAAATGAAAAGAAAATATTTGTTAAAGGGACAGTGGGGAAGGTACCCTCCGGACAGGCCAGCTTGACCCCAGCGTTCAAGTGGGGTTAATGTTTAAGCCACACTGTGTCCTTTGTGCCTGAATACCCCACCAGGGACATTGTTCACGCCTTTCTCTCTTAGCAGTGGATAATTTCGGATTATTTTTGTCTTTCCCTTGGGTATAAACTGTCCCTGAAGGAACTCGAACTGTGTCGTGGTAAATGAGGATTAGATCCTCTGTCTTAGATACACAGATTAATTTATCGTGTTGAGAACTGAGTGTCAAAATAATTGAAAGAAAAACCCTGAATAAATACTGATTTTGCTTCAGCCACAAATCAAATTGATTAACTTTCTAATACTGTCTGAGGGAAAACACTGCTGTAACTTTAGGTTTAAGATTAATTCACTACTAGGAAGCCCTAGGGCAGCTTGGCTGACTTGAGGTGAGGCCTTTTCTTCAGGAGGATCAAACAGAATAAAATAGACCAGACAATTTCAGTTGGAAGGGACCTACAGTGATCGTCCGCTCCAACTGCCTGACCAATCTGGGGCTGACAATGTTAAATCATGTTGATGAGGGCACTGTCCAAATGCAAATGAGAGAGTCTTGTCATGTTCATGCCATGTGCCATAGGTGAAGAAAACAAGACGTTAAGTGAGGTCAGCAATCTTCAGTGATGGCCTGAGTGATATTGCAATGATGTCTGAGTAGCAGCAAATCAAACGTGGTTGTGTGTGATTCTAAAACAGGGGAATCTTCCAGAAGTTCAGGTGGATCTCACGTTTATCTGTCCTTTTCCTCTCTGATTCTGCAACACGTGGCAGTGAGCACATTAAGGTGTAAATCAGTGTTCGTATGGGGGTGACAGATTTGAGGTGGTCAAAAAGATTGTGTGGACAAGTTATGAGAAACAGTGTGAAAAGCTGACAGCCCAAAGGACAAGACAAAAAGAATGTGAAATATATGAGTTGGTAGCACAAAGCCTGTTATCTTAAGTCTTAATGAAGTGAAAAATAATACCATGCTTTAATTGTGCTTCCTCCGCAACATCTGGTGCTGGTCACCGTAATGCCAAGACAGTGGTGATTTCCAAGTCCAATGAACTACTACAGCTCCTGCGTTCCTTATTTAGCAGTGCTTTTTAAGAAGAGCTATTTTTATATAGCGGTTCTTAAGCTAAATTCAGCCTACTGATTAGAGGGGTAAAGCTGCATTTGTTTTCCTTTATTAGAACAAAGTATAATTTGCATGGAAAAGTCCCTATTTTTAAAATGAAGAAAATAGCATTGTGAAGTGATTTTAGCATTTCTGAGTAGATCTTCCTTTGTTTTAAGAGTGGTAGTGGAAAAAAACTCATGTATGCCTGTTGATATCCTCTGTAAAAGTTTAGTTTTTGAATGTTACCATCATGTCAGTCTGCTTTCCTGCACTACTTGCCGACATGTACTTCATCATGGCAATTGGATCACATGGATCCAATGGATTAATTGGACTAAATTAATCCATGGATTAATTCATGAAGGATCACATGGGCATAGTAATGCACCTCAAAAACAGTCTCTAGTTTGGTTATATTTCATTGCATTTAATAGTTTTCCCCTAATTTCTAATATGTTGTTTATTAAGGTTGGAACTTTCTAATGATCAAGTTGGTAACTGTGGAGGCCAGCAGTGGGTACAACTGGACCCTTCATGGGACGGGGAGGGGGCGTTCAGCGTCTCCCAGTGCTTTCCTCCATCCCACTTTACCTCACTGGGTGCATCCAGAGCTGTCAGGTTCCATGGAAGTGGTGGCAGAACAGCACAGCAGCATCTCCTACGAATAACATTTTTCTTTGCTTCCTTCTGGTTCCACTTTGCTCAGTGCTGCGTCCTGTAGTGGTTAGAATTATGCAGGACAGCCTGTGTTTTTCTCGCATCATCCAGTACTAATTGCAAAGAGAAAACCAGAAGGGTTTTAATGGCAGTTTGTTGTGCAGGCTGTGCCTCTCAGCAGAGCTCTGTTAGCTTCTCCATGCTGAGGTTCTGAAATACTGTGTACTATGCAGGATGAGTCAGCTTTGCCTTTAAAATCGAGCTTTTACAAGAAGGAAAAATGAATTCATAGTGATGAACCTGACCTTAGAAGTGAGGCATTTACAGGGCAAAAATACGGGAGAAAAGATCAGAAGATTCTTCGTTTTTCCTTTTTCTTTAAGTACCTGTAGACCACAGGCTTCACTTTTCTCTTGGATTAATTCTGTTCATGTATCATCAAAACAGAGAACTATCACAGGGGATTATAATCAGAGTGTTCTCATACAGTCATCCCGGGTTACTGGCAAAAACAAGTCTCAAAGAAAAAGAGCTACAAATAAATGAATAGTGTATAACATTTTTTTAAACAAAAATAATTGATGGATGAGCAAACTAGCACACAGGGCAACAGATGCCTTTCTCCAGGCAATGTAGAACCTTGTTACCCAGACAGTGGTGTCAGATTGTATTAAATCCACAGAAGTCATCCTCCTACCGTGAATTTTTGTCCTCAGATCTGTAGGAGATTTTCTAGTTTTGCTCGGTTATGAACACACATTTTTGCCTTCATTTCTGCACTTAAAAAGATGCAACTTATATATAAGGTAACACAATTTATTTTTAATGTCTTTTATTTTTAATCTTTCATGGATGTTTCTTTATGAATTGTCTCCTGTTTTGTGATGTGCTGGTGTGTGAGCCTTTAAATCCATGTAGTGCTCTGGGCACCTCTTAAAAATGGCATGCTGCAGAACTGCTTGTGTTTGTACGCATTTGGGAGAGCTGTCGATTTTCTGATTCAGTTTACATCGCAGCTTCTGAGAAGATCACCCTCAATACTGTTTTATCAAATGGAAATGCCTGTTTGAGCTGAGAATGCCTGAAGCGTTCCTTACATCCAACAGGAAACGTCCTCCTTGCTGTCTGGAAATGTGGCTGACGTGCTAAAGACGTTTCAGACTCTTTTTGCAGCTTATGCTATTTGTGGTCCTCGGACGAATACAGCTTGATTGTTGTACCACCACATATGTAATATGCGTAAACAGGGTTTGTGCTTCTTGTAGTTAACTTGGTAAGAAAGCTTAAGCAGAAGCAATACACGCTCTGTGCAACTTCTGCCTGCATGCATTAGAGAAAGTTTGGGTTCGGTTGGTTCTGTAGCTGGTTGATGCTGATCTGTGACAGTACTTGGTTTTTTCTGGGGTAGGAGAAATAACTTGACATGCAGCTTCTGTTGTGTCTTTCCTTGTCATTAATTTTCCACATTCGTTTCTCTGTAAAATTTTGGGCTGTATGCTAGACTGGTAATTAAATTACTTCAAGCCCATGATTTTTTCAAATGGGAATTGTGTAGCAACATCATTAGAAGGGGATGGCAGGCCGTTCAACTAATAATTGAAACCCAGTGTCAAAACTCTGGAGACTGGTGAGAAGCTTTTTGGGAAGTATGCAGTAAGCGCTGCCTCCTTTTCACCTGCACATCAGTGGACTAACATTTAGTCAGCATTTGCCTTTACACTGTGTCTTGAACCGAGTTCTTAATCTTCACTGTACTTGTCTTTATTAGCAGCTGCAGTGGATTGATTTGCACAGGTTAAACAGTCGACCTTGTTCAACTATAGTAAAATGTTGCTTCTTAAGCAAAATTAAATTGTCAGAATTGTTACATACAGTGAATAAATGAAGAACAGGGGAGAGGGCAGCACGGGGAAAAAAGGGCAAAACTCTCATTAAATTTGTAAAAATAAGTAAAAAAACTATTTATATAAAAACCAGAAAGCATGAGGTAAGAGTGCGTGGTAATGCTTTCCACAGGTTTGGCTTTGGACCGGTACTGGTTCATTGTCAAGAAGTTTAAAATCTGAACCACGCCAAGCTTCAAAGCGAATTACAGAATCCCACAAAATCTCCTCTTGGGTCCAGGCAAGACCAGAGCGGTGCCTCTTTGCGTGTTCCCTTCAGAGCATGGCAGCGTTATTAAACCGAGTGAGGGAAGGCTGGAGCAGAGGATTCCCAGCGCTCACAGGCAGGCTGGAAGCACAGCACACAAACCCAGCACGTTCTGCTGCCAGCACGTGTCAGCTGTGATGGCTGCCCTATGCATCTGCTGACCTCTGCTTTCTGTTGACTTGGGGGTCTGGTTGGGACTGCCAGCTGTAAGAGCTGAGCTGAGAAGTGCTGCCTTGCTGTTAATGCATTTGGTGCTAACTGCCGAGTAAAGGAGAGAGGATGGAGAAATATTAAGTTCAGAACAGCATCTTAAGGAAGTGTATCCTTCTTGTGCAAGAAATAGGGTTTTCAAACGACATCTGTCTCTCTTAAAATGTGTTTGACGTTTCAAAGCTCTTTCAGGATCCAACCATGAAATCCTAATGAAGATAACTCACAACACAGCAAATGGCAATCAAATGAGTGGCGTTTCCCCACAGATGAAACCCACACACGTGTGTGCCGCTCTGGCCCCAGTCAGATGGGCACGTACATAATGGGGTACGGCAGCACTTTTGAGAAGAGCAGCCATAAATGGGTAACTTCCATTGACCTGACCTGCTAACTTCTCCTCCATAATCACTTCAGTTCTCATTTTTAATACGTGAATTCCTGTTGGGTGGAGTTTAGTTCTGGGGTAGTTGGGATTAACTTTGGCCTCTTTTGTTGAAGGTTGATATTTAACTGATCTGGAAAGTACTGAAAGATGCTGGCCTAGATTGCCTCCAATTACTCCTCCACTCCTTTCCCCTCCTTCTCCCCTCCCATTTCTCTGTGAATTCCTTTTAATAACATTATTAAAACCTGGTAAGTTATTGCCACTTGTTCCCCATTAAAGTCAGCTGAGCGGTATTGATTTGTAACAAATGCAAGTGGATCCATTAAAGTCAACGTCGAACGTGGCTTGAGAAAAGCCTGCGGTTGTGAGGGTTTCAGAGCAGGTAGTGAGGCTTCCTTTCACCTTGTGAAGTGCAGAATACACAGATAATGCTTCACAAGTGACTTTCAGCAATTAATAGGACACAGCGATTTCTTTGCATATCCAAGGAGCTGTTCTATGCAGTTTGTTGATATATAAAAATAATTACTGATTTAATTCACACCTTGGAAAATGCAACATGAGCTAAGAAACTCTCCTCATCTTGGCTCTCAGAACTGTCTGGCATCTCGCAGAGCCTGACTGCCACTTCTAATTGCATGCTACACAGCAGATTTCACAGGCTTGAGAAATTGGGATTGCTGAGCTCGTTACGTGTGAGATGATGGGTGTATGTGCAAGAGGATGGGTGTATGTGCAAAATGATGGCTGTATGTGCAATCAGCAAACCGAATATCCTGCAGTTTGTCATCCTCGTTTGGTTTGGTGCAGTGGCACTTAACTCTAAGTCCAGAAAACAGCTTCTGATACTGCCCGGTGATGGTGCTGTAACCTCTCATTCCCTAGGCTGAGTTTTCACTGTCATTTGTTTATGTTCACGTTTAACTATCAGACTGGCATCCCAGGTGTGGGCAGAAGTGCAACATCTTCTGCAGATTTAATTGATGTGTTAAAATCACTGTTATTCAGAATGGCCTTTTCTGAGTGAAATGTTTTCTAAAACTGACCTTTTAATGTCACGTTCTATAGAAAATTATTCTCGTAATCTTACTGTCTGTTTAGCTGGCCCTACACATTTTGAACCCCGTGGTTAATTCAAATCAGATTTGGATGTCACACCTTCTTGGACATCAGTCAAGTGGCCAAGGCAGAAATCTGTAAGCTTCATTGCTTCTGGTGCTCAGGTATTGGAAACAATTGAGAGGAGCAGTTTAACAACCTTGGGTCATTGAAAACGCCACTTTTCTGTTCCAAATATGGATCTTGAGTTTTGAAATTAGTTTAAGAAAGATGTGCTTAAAATAACAACTTTTTTGGTTCAAGTAGTATAAAACCCATTTAAATATCAGAATCTTTAAATTCCTTTTCTAGGGATTACATTGGTGAATAAAAAAATGGCAATTTTTTTTTTTAATAGTGGGAATTTTAAAGAGAAATTCTGATAAAGCATCACTTGAACAGGTTTTCTTAAGGCCTCAGTAATCTGCTGATAGTGTGGATTTTAATGGTGCGAATTCATCAATCATTTCAAATCACTCAAAAGCAGGCCCAGTTTTGCCCACCTTAGTGTAGATTTCAGCAAATACAGCCAATGTTTTCAGAAGATGATGTATAACACACACTGCAGGTTGGAAAGATTACAGATGGCCCAGCATGACTGACTGCAGCTTTCCTGAGGAATTAAAATTAAGATTTAATCCCGGACAATTACCTTTGTGAACTTGTGCACAAGAGGAATGCTCAGAAATGCCAGAGGATGCTGCTGCTTTTCCTGAGCTGGGTGTATTTTGATTTGTGTGACCTGATGAAGTTTGACCTCTGACTGCATATTTGCGTTTTATTTACTCCTTATAGTGCTGTGCTTTGATTTGTCTAAAGAAATAATAATACATTCCTGAGGCTGTAGTGAATACCTTGATCTTTAGGCGTAGGTTTCTTACCTTTTGACTTTTGTCTGCATTTCTATAGTACTGAGGCACTCTACCCAGATTCTAAGAATGTGTCAGAATGTGTATGTGCACATATATGATAAATGTTATGATTTGTATAGGCACAAGGCCTGTGGGCTCAGGTCTTCTCTCCTGGCCTGCACATCTTTAATCAGATCAGCCTCTGAAAACATGGGGGTTTACGGTCGCGCCAACTCTAATTGCAAGCTAATCTGCTGCTCCTGCACCTTCAGTGCCTTTGGCTTTGTGCCTGATATTACCCTTAATAGTTTGTTAATACCAAATAATGCAAAAACATTGCTTCCTTAAGCACTTAATAGGATGTACTGTAATGGAGATGAATGATCTATAACGCTCTTTGCTTGTGTTTTAGGAAAATGAACTGAAGGATGCCGTGCAAGAAAAGAATCGCCTGAGCCTTCAGTATGCAAGTGTGTCCCACAAAGCACTGCAATATGACCAGGTAACTCCTGCATTCCCTTGGCACAGAAATCAGGCTGCAGAGTGGTTAAAAGTGGGTCGTAAACTCATTTCTTCTCATTAGTTTGCTTCTACTTGAGAACATAAAATATCCCCATTAAAAATAAATTACAAAAATTTGTTATGAACAATTGTTATTTTCAAGTGAAAAAATTAAGACACTTTGAAGAGGTACATCATGCCTCTGATGCACATTTCCTTACTGTTGTAAATTGGTATCAGGCTTTGGTTAAATGACTTCTTCCCTGATTCTGATGAGACTTGATTGAAAAATTCTCTTCTTTTTCTGGAAAACACTGATAGAAATAACTGCTGTCTGGTAGGATTTTTTTCCTTCCCTTCTGCATTTTTAATTCCTCAGTAAAATGTTGAAAAGCTGTTGTCCAGCAGCAACGTCCAAAACTCTGTGCAGCAGTTGGTATTTCCCCTGTAGCGTGGCACATGGCATAGCCTCAGCTATTCCAAGTCCTGATACACAAATGGTTTTAATAGAAAGCATTTTTCTTCCATTCTTTTTCGTGCCTGTAATGAGACAGAAAATGTCCTTGTGATTATATCTATGGCAAACACTGCGTGGCGTGACTCGTACGGGAGTAGGGGCTGATGTGCGCTATCTCGCTACATATGCATTCGGTGGAAGAAACATCGTGAACCAGCCGCTTTACAGGGCCACATTTAGCTAAAAATAAAACTCCAATCTGTGATTTCTACAGGGCTTAAGTGAGTTGCTCGGCAACCTCATTCATATCAGAAGAGCTGTAACTCACATGGGCTCTGATGAAAGCCCATCCTCAAAGCTTGCAGACCGGTGGTAGCTGCAAGCTTTGGTGTCTGTGACGTGCGTGTGTCGCAGAGTAGCCCACTGCCGAATTGCCAAACCAAAGGAGGTTTGGGTAAGTCCCTGAGACAATGAAAATCACTAAAAATCGGCAAGGCTATGCACGTACTCTACACTTGGTGTATAGCACCTCATATAGAAGCAGACCTGAAATTTCCTGTGGCAGAGGAAATTAGATTTGTTTTGTACAAAAAGGCAGTGTAATAATAGCTTATGGTAGGAGGAAGCCATGTGTATCATAGCATTACTTAATTGTATTCATCCACCTGTCGAGAATTTCCCCCCTCTTCTCTTTATTGCTGTTTACACGTTGCCTTTACTCTTTACTTCATGAGGTGGTGAAGGCTCAGTGTGTTGGTGACACTAAAAATGTCAGCCCTCCTACAGTCAGAAAGTGAAAAACAATGTGGTTAATAATACTTTATTATAGGTAATGTTTGTCTCTTACTATAGCGAAGAGCTTGTGATACACTGAAAAACCTAGTGAAAGCAATTTAAAATGTAAAGTTAAGATGTCAAACTTTGACACATTAGCCACTAAGTTAGTAATAAAATTATCTTTTACAGTGTCAGGATTTGTCATCCTCTGGCTGTTTGTTTCCTCAAATATATTAAATACTGTGAAAGGCACAATGCAACAGTTCTGGATGCCTGTGCTACTGATTGAATATCGCAGCTTCAGCAGGGTCAAAGACTTGCTTGAAGTGTACCCTCTCACTTTTAGTATGCAGTCTTTGCAGTATACCTTGAATGTATAACAGGTTTTCTGAGGGGATTACTTAGGTTTCTCTGGGGTTGTTTGAGGGTTTTATTGGGGTGTGGGGTTTTTGTTTCGGTTTTGGCTTTTTTTGACCACGTGCAGCAAGGTTAAAGGTAGGTTGTGCAGTTTAGATATGCTGTTCAGAAAATGTGAGACTAGACAGCTTTGGATGTGGAGGCTGGAGGAGAGTTCTGACAGTTTTGGCTTAACACTGAAGGGGAAAACCTGCCTAAAATGATTTATTCTTTCTCACCCTGGAGAGCTGGCCTGAAAAATAGGGCAACTTTATGCAAGCAAATAGGGCTGCAGGAATGTTTATGCATTGTTCTGTTACATACCGCTGATAAAACTACTGCTCATTTTTGCACAGTCTGGTTGCTGAAATTGGGCCCTAGAAAGAAGTAGGTGTGAGGCTGAATAACGTGTGGCCAGCAGATGGAGGGAGGTGATTCTGCCCCTCTGCTTTGCTCTGGTGAGACCTCACCTGGATGCTGCGTCCAGCTTTGGAGTCCCCAACACAAAAAGGACATTGAAGTGCTGGGGCAGGTCCAGAGGAGGGCCACAAAAACGATCAGAGGGATGAAGCACCTCTCTTATGAAGGCAGGCTGAGAGAGTTGGGGCTGTTCAGCCTGGAGAAGAGAAGATTCCGGCGAAACCTTATTGCATCCTTCCACCACCTGAAGGGGACCTACAGGAAAGCTGGGGAAGGATTTTTTACAAGGGCATGTAGCAATAGGTTGAGGTTCAATGGTTTGAAACTAGAGCAGGGTAGATTTAGATTAGACATGAGGAAGAAGTTCTTCACTATGAGGGTGGTAGATCACTGGCACAGGTTGCCCAGAGAGGTGGTGCAGGCCCCATCGCTGGAGATATTCAAGGCCAGGCTTGATGGGCTCTGAGCAACCTGGTCTGGTACCAATGTCCCTGCTCACTGCAGGGGTTGGTCTGGGTGACCTCTAAAGGTCCCTTCCAACCCCATAAATTCTATGATTCTGTTTTGGTTCTCTGCGTCAGAGAAACAGAGTTGCATCCCTGCAGTAGAGGACTTGTGAAAAGATTTTGTGTCCTCAGGAGTGCTATGACACTGAGCTCTGACTTGTTTTCCTGCTCATCTGAATATATATGGGCTAGGGTTTTGATGTAAAAATAGAATAGGCACTATATATTCCAAATTTATTTTCACATTACCTGAAATCATACCATTTTCGTGGTAGTTTCTGAATAATATTTTCTGAACAATGTCAGTTGTTTGAGAAACTGGAAGGTCAGTGAAGTCTGGAATTGAGGCAAATGGCGGGTTATAAGTAAATAAACCAAGTAAATAAACTGCTGGTTCGTTTTGGTGTACTGATTTTCAGTAACAGTTTCTGTTTAAGCGTTCAGGAAACCGAAGGCGCTGCAGCAGTATTCTGGCCTTCAGGACTGACTCAAATAAAGGTGCATTTAGTAGGTGTGAAGGTACGGGATAAGAAATAAATTGGTCGATGCACTGAAGAGAGAAACATCGCAGATCACAGTGTTCCCTGTTTCTGTAACGAAACTGGAACTGTTTATGATGAACTCTATTTAGGTCAACTGTTTTTGCCACTGGGAACATTGATGTTTGGATGTGCTCTGTGTGTAATTCAATTGCATGTATATCCCATATGTTCTTAAACAGCCCGCTCGGAGAGAGCGTTGCATTCACATTGAAGAACAAATGTTGTCCAAAAACAGCAAAAAAGCAGATGATAGACTCGTCAAATGTTATGCTGCCTTATGGGTTATGTAAATGTGTGTATGACAGCATTCCAAGTGAGACACAATTTTCAGAGGAGAAAGTCCTGGCAAGAATGCCCCGTAGAAATACCAAAAATTATCAGTGTGGCTGGAAGTAACGGGAGTCATTATGGGAAGGTGGTTGGTGGACTTGGTTGTGGTCTTTCCAACCTGCAAAATGAAAGTATACACAGGACTTAGTTCAGAAGCTGATCTGCCAAAAGAGAGCTAGAGAAATTATTGGAACCATTTGTGTATTCCCAAACTTTAACTAATTTAGGTGTGTGCTTTGATATCCTGAATGAAGAATCCTGAGGTGGGTAAAATACCTACAGCTCTACCTGTCTGCAAGTCACCTCTTTGCAAAATTACATTAGCAGCCTGGTGGATACCATTAGTTCTGACAACCCCTTTGCTGCCAGCAGGGAAGTAAGTTTTAGAAATTGCTTTGCAAAGGTGCTCAGTTGGTATCAGCTGTTGTAGAGACTGAGAAAACTGAAGCCTGAGGAGAATCGCCTTTTCTTGAAACTTGTTCAAAATATTGTGCTTCATCCACCCTCAGCAAACGAACTGAGAATCACAGACAATAACAAAGCTGCATCGTGGATGGTGATACCTCATTGATTCCCTTTTCCACTCTGTTATTCTTCAACAATACGCATTGACTGATCTGAGCAGTGAAATACAATAGAAAGGATGCAGGGAGTTAATAGATTCTGAACGTCCATTGTTTGATAGTTTCCTTAGTTATAAAGAAATAAGGGAGAAAGAAAAGTAAAATCCCAAGGTTGACAATAATTGCATCAGTTCTTGTGGAAAACATGATTTGTTCCATTTTCCTCTTTCTTTTTTCCAGTCCACTGAACTCTAAAGAGCCCTTTTACAAAGATGAATATGAGGGCTGGCTGCACCCATTTAGATTGGTTGGTCCACGGCAAAATTTGCAAGTTAACAAACTGGAGCCAGAAGGCAAACAGAAAGGCTGAATCAGTTTAGAAAATGTCCAGGAGATATCCATGTCAGAGATTGCTTCATGCCATTCGTGCTTTAAAAAACCCGAGTAATTATAGTAGTTAAATTTATAAAAATAAACCCAAACACGTACTTGTCACTTTCTTAACTGAAGCTGGAGGGAGACATGAGCGGCACCAAGACTAAAGCCTGTGCCTTATCCAGGTACTTGGGAGTGCTTTGCCTTTCCACCAGCACTGCTCACGCTGCTGCACCGTGTTGCAGTCACCAAAGATAAAACAGATGCTGCTTGGAGCACCACTTACCGAAAGTGTTATGGGTCTTTCTTTGGCTTTCTTACCTTCTTATCAACACCGCAGGGACATGGAAATAGTAGATGAACGTTTTGTATTTTTTTTACTCAGGTGTTTATCGCCAGTGAGTGTTCTTAATGTAAAAATTGCAGTTTGTGATAAGATACAAGCCATAATGATCCTATTATTATACATCAGTACAGGACATAAAGCCATAGAATTATCAGGGATAAGAAATCAAATTTTCAGCTGGTCTGAATTGAAGAAAGAACTTTTCCATGGCAAGATAAAGTAGTTTAATATAGTATTTTTATTTTCTATGTGTGTTTATGAAGTAGTCGCTATCACTGATGCTTCACAAAATCCTGTATAAAAAAGGCTTATAAAAAGTCATACTGATATGGTTAAGCTAGCACCAAGAAAATTAAAGTGGGAAATACTCAATGAGTATTTGATCCTTTAGAAACCTTCGGTATGCAAGTATTTTAAGGGATGGCAAGGGTTTTGTTGCAGAAGAATACCTCGTTTAGAATTGTGGAGACACTGTTTACAAATGTTAGCAAAGGCTGCTCATGTATATTTGAGTTTATTCCAAAGTCAATTTACACTAAAGAACAGTCCAGAAAAATGTGGGTCATATTTCTCTATATACATTAGATCTCTGTCTCTTTATATAGCACACCCATCTCTGATGCCTCTGAGATCCAGAGAAATTAGGAAGTGTTTGAATGCCATTTATTTTGTGCATTGTATAGTGTATTTATGTAACTTATGCAGAACTATGGTCTGGTTGCCAGGTTGTAGTCCTTGTTGAAAGAAAATGGGGTTTATGCATACATGTATATGAGACACACACGATCTCCTCAGTGAACATTCCCTCCCATTTGTTACTCTTCTTTCCTATTTTCTTTGAACTTTTTTCCGTTCTCCATTTTAACAGGCAGAAATGTTTGTGTCACGTGTAGTTTTCCCTTCCTGAATTAGCTGTTTGGGCAATAATCACATTTTGATTTTTCTAGGTAAAATCAGACTATGACCACCTTAGAGAAACCCTTCTCAGAGTGACCAAAGAACGAGATTTGGCTGTAAAGGGAAAACACCAGCTCCAAGCCAAGCTGGAGAACTTAGAGCAGGTCCTAAAGGTACGTATAAAGTCCAACAATCCAGACTTCTATTACTTGTTTAATAGTTTGGATGCTCATTCAGTGAGTCATAGAAGCATGGGGGGACTGAATGCCCCTGTTAGTTAGGTAAGAAGTATCACATACAGTAGACTGAGTGCCTACAAAGAATCCCAAACTATCAGAGGAGGGGCATCTTTAGAGATCCTTATCTGATACTCTATAAGTAATTGGATGCAGGTTTTTCACTATGCAGTTATCGGAGGTAAGTCAAGATGAGAAGAAGAGGATGAGAAGTGACTATGCTGATGAAGGAAATATGAATGCCTGCCAGGATATTTTACTTTTAAGAGGGCTCTGTTGGCCAGTCTGAGTTGAAGCCAAATATTATTGTGGCCTTGTGAAATAAGCTGTTGGTACCAGCTCGTATTGCATTTGCAGAGTGCATCCCATTGTCAGGACAGGGTTACAAACCCTGCTGTTGTTTTATTAGAGAGGTCTTACTTAGAAAGAATGATAGTGCCTGGTACATAAGCACCTTTCTTTTAACAAGCTTTTAGAGCATCTCAGTGCTTTGGTGTCCAGTCATACTTGCTCTCTAGATGCACAGTTGTGTTCATGTCATCAACTTGCTGCTTCCTTTTCAACTTGGAACAGTTCAGTAATGCATTTTGAATCCTAAGCATATTCTTCAGTAGAGGTTTCACTGTTTAGCTGATGATACTGTCCTGCTTCTGTTCTCTTGTTTATTGTGCTTAATGCCCTGGGACAAACTGGTTCTGCTGTTCACAAACAGCAGAATTCACCCGGTAAATCCAACAGAGATCTAGCTGAGATGATGGGGTACAGTAAGAGAAATATACAGCTGGAAAATTGAATCAGCTAAGAGATTATTACTTACCAGCTAATTCAAGTGGTCAATAATTAGTACATGTTGAAACAAAGTGTAAAGGAAGTTTTAGTGGTAGCAAGGAGACAGTGCTTTACTAGGAAACAGCCAAATATCCAGAGTTTCACTGATTAAATAAAGATGGAAGTCAGTAACTTGGTAAGCCAAACCTGGAAGCTGGATCAGAAGTAATGGAGAAGGGTGTGGAAGGTCCCTTTCAGACAATGACCTGGTGTCAGATGTGACGAGGTAAGAGGAGCTGGTGGAAGGAAGCGTATGATGTGGTAGGAACACACTCTGGTTTGAATGGGCCGTTGTTTCCAGGTTTTCTTAGTTGTGATGTGGAAAACTGCCACCAAAACTGCCTTGAAGAGGGTAAGCAACTAAGATTATGAAAAACAACAAGAAAAAACATGCAGTTACAGCTATTCACATCAGTGGAGGAACTGCACTGGTGAGGACTGCAGTGAGAATTCTTGAGAGAGAAAACCCTTGTAGACACTTGTCTGTACTTCAGCCCATTTAGAAAAATGAAGGATGTGTTCAGTTAGAGTGGAGCATCGATCCAGTGCTGAAACTTCCTTGACAGACTGCCAAAGAGCTGCTTATTTTTCATGTTCTCAAGCCCAAGATTTTTCTTTCTCAAACCACTGAATTGGCTGGTAAAGTGGGGACGGATGCCCTGAGAGTAGGAGAAGAGGAAAATGAAAATAAGTGCTCTGAGATCTTAAATTTTGAGCAAGACATTTATTTGCAGAATGTTTCATTAGTGCTAAGGAACTTCAGCCAATGCTTGTCATAAGTACAATCACTTATTTAAAATTGGATTTGTTGGTGATTTTGACTTGCATCAGACTCACTCTAAAAGGGGAAAAACAGAAATCTGGGCTTTTGGAGATGATTGTAGTAAATATCACTGTTCTGCTTCAGAGCTCCTTCAAAAGTTTTCAGTCACTGAAACAATAATTATCTGGTGGATACAGAGACTGAAAACCTGAGAACCTGTAGCTTGGCCCCAGTTTTCCAGTTAACTCCAACAGGTAAGTTTAGAGGGCAGGTCTTGTATCTGTACACTGGGAGGATACACTGGAATTTTTGCACCACACTTCTATCACACGCTTAGGCATCCTATCCTGACATGGAAAACATGAATCAATACTGAGACAAGGAGTGCCAGTTGCAGAACAGATCAGGTATTATACAAACCTTAGCTACCCAAGGTAAACTGATTGGAGACGTGCAGCCAGGTTGGCAAAACTATTTTCAGGCTTTTCATATTTGGTAATTCTCTCCCTTGGGCAGAGCCCTTCTGAGCTGCCAGAGTACCTTGAACAGACTGGAAGCCTTAAATCTCCTTTCCAGCATTAAACCCTGCCCAAGCAGATGCAGTTAATTGTGTATTTCATGTGTGTCTTCATATGCTTGGGAAATTGGTAGTTTGAAAAAATTGCTTGCAGCTTTCCAACCATTGGAAAGTTTTTGGAAATATTTAGCCTAGTTTCCTTGTCAAAAGAGAAATTCAGTTACACTTTCTGTTATCTCAGGATGTATCAACAAAGCAGAAAAGGGAAGAGGAAGAACTGCTGACTTCTGAGAATCTTCACAGTGCCTCGCACACAGCAGTTCTGATTTTCTGAAGTGTTCAGCCAGCTTTCCCCATTCACGGCACTGTAACGGTGCCCACCCATCTGCAAGCGCAGATGAGGAGTCCTTTGATCAGAGCACTTGGGTGAGAATTAAATTTGCTCCCCATTCAGCCTCATGCTTGAGTTCTGTCTCATAAACAAGACTGGAGTACTTGAAAGCTGTTTGAGTTTGTTCTAGCATGAACCAGTTGCATGTTTTAGAGCTGTGAAAGTCACTGTTATGGGACAGAATGGGTTTCTTTGGTTTCTTTGCAGCTGTAGGTAACGCAGTTCAACCACTGAAGCAAGGATGGGCTGTTCATTGTCAAATCCTTGTGCTGCCCATGAGGAAGCTGGAAAAACAAGAACTGTTTGAGCAGGCCCCTTAAGTGCTGTTTCAGAAATAGTTTATATTATACAGCTGTCTAGCTCTGTAGTTTGAAAGAAAACCGAGATATCCACGATATCCCCAGTTGATTCTCTGCTGCGCAGCAGGATTCTTGCCTTTGATCTGAAAGATAGACTGAAAAGGTCCCTGCTTCACTGAAGGATAGAGCATTATTTGCAGATTGTTTTGAAATACAAAGTCCTTACTGTGATTTTTTCCTGTGCTCTTTTAGATGTGCTTTCTGATGTTAGAGTAACACTATTAAGACCTCTCGAAAGGGTGCAAAAAGGGAAGTGCAAATTTACGTGTTTAGCAAGTTCTAACCAGCAAGAGCATGGGCACAGGGATTGCCACCACCTACACCAACCCTTGTGGAAGTTGGTCCATAAGGAAGGTGCAGAAAGATTCAGCAGCTCAGAGCTTTCTCCCTGCTGTTCCTCAGGGGTCTCTGCAGTCCCCCTCACTGCCCTGACCTGTTCCCCTCAGGCTTGAAGAAGAAATAGGAGGTGCAGAACAGATTTGCAGACAGAACCAGTTTGTGAGCAGAGTGGGAGGGGAGGAATTGCTTCTGATTTGGGGGAGATTTAATGGCTGTGCCAGGGGAGGGACAGATGCTGGAGTGAAGAGATCCTTGCTGCTTTAAATACAAGTGAGGATGATACTAAAACGACTGAGAGACACTTTTGGGTTAACACGGATGGCCAAATGGTCTTTTCTGACATTAAAATCTGTGAACTGTAGATCATTAAATACATATTTTAGGAAACAGAGAAATTAAAAGCTGGGGAGAATCTCAGATCATGTATCACAATCTGTTTCTTCATTGCATCCTATAGATTCACTGTATGGTCACAGTATTAATTATTTATTGATCTCTGCAAAGAACTAGAAATGTCCTGTAGTAGCTTTTGTAAAAGTGGTAAGAATTTAACAGCATCCAAATATGCTGTACTGGTACTAAATCTCGAGAGAGTTGAGGGAGGCTTTTGGGGTTTTTTTCTGATAATTAAAGGTTTTAATTAAAGGTTTGAGAATCACTTGACTGCGTCACCATTTCTTGAATGTAGGAAAAACGCTGGTGCTCCACTGGTGTCAAGTTTTACATAAGACTTGATGGAAGCTGCTGAGCTCAATAAATGTGGCTTCATGGTAATTTAAATCATGAGTAATACACGTTAGCAAGACAGGTTATGTTCATTCAGATGAGATGAGAACTGGAACCATTATTTTTGGTCTTTGAGTACTGATAATAGATATTATCCATTAACAGATCTCTTTAACTTTTGTCCAACATGCACAGTTCAGAAATGTCTACAGTCAAAATACTGACTCCTTGCAGAGCTGCTAGAAAACAAGCCACAGTTGAGGGTCAAAACTGATGAATTGGAAAAATATTTGATGATTTTTTGTTGCTTTTAAGCAACACATCAAATGAAAATAAATAAACCCCAAGCAGAGGCCAAATGGAGCATTGGAGACATTTCTGCTTCCTTTGCAAACACTTCCAGATTGAGAGAAGTCAGCCTGTGCTGTCCCTATTTGTTCTGAGTAACACACAGCAGAGAATATCAGCTCATTAAAGGTTAGCAATGTGCTTAATAACATTTCCTCTTGCTCACAGCAAGGGGTATTTTGGCCTGTTCTCAATTGCAGCCATGGATTTCTCTTTCCAAGTGGTGATTCCTAATAGGTTTGTGTGAAATAACTCCTGGTGCTGCAGATAAGACACGATGCCTCTGCTCCGAGAGTATTGTGGGAATAATAAGTAATTTGGAAAATAAAAATCTTTAATACCAGTTTCACCAGAGAAGAGATCAGAATCTATAGAGAGATCTTTCTTAACTCCCATTTATTAGCAGGGCGTTTGAAAGTTATGATGATAGTGGGAGAATAATATTAACCTGTAATGAAAAAGATTTCAATCTGCAAAGGATATCTTGACACTGTTCAGCTTGTGCTCCTCCCGAGAACCTTTCTCATATTGCTTTGAATGATTAGTAGCAACTGGCCTTTGAAAGTTGGGTTTGAGTACTGTGTGGTCATTTTTGTCCCAAACCCACCCGTGTCACTTTTCCTCTGGCTAATTTGCTATAATAACGGGCAGAGATTAGCAAAGGCAAACTATTTCTTTTGGGTCGTCGTTTGCAAACCAAATCACAAACCCATATCCCAGATAAAGAGGCTTTTACGGAATAGTCAAGTTGTTGGTTTTTTTTCAAGCTTTAATTTTTTAGCACAGTACCACATCCAAATGTGTGCCTGATGGATAAACTGGGTACTGTTCACTGGTGCATCACACAGGCCACATTACTGGCAATGACGGAGTCATATCTTCTAAAAAAGATCGCTGTCAAAACGCCCGAATTTAGCAGTGGCAATATGCCCCTGAGTACCAAATGAAAATCCTAACCAGTTTCCTGCTTGCCTATCAGTGATACCAGAGAGCTTTTATGTTGAGATGAACGTCAGCGTGCCTGGGAATGGCAGCCCGTCTGGCTGCAGGTGGACTGTACTGAAGTCTCCTGTTTTCCTGCTTCCTTTGAACAGCATATGCGAGAGGCTGCTGAACGGCGGCAACAGCTGGAGTTGGAGCATGAGCAAGCCTTGGCTGTTCTCAACGCCAAACAGCAGGAAATTGAACTCCTGCAGAAGGTAAGTGGAGCAGGGGAACGTCAGGTGAAACGGCAAATTGCGGTGACAGAGCACAGGTCCTGAAACAGATGTGGTTTAAAGGAACTTAGACCTCACGCACCAAACCAGTTCCTGCTCTGGGCACTTCTGCATGATTGCTGATGCAGTTGTAACAAGTGGGTGTTTACTGTTGGATTTACATGACTGCACTAATTGATTTATAAATGTTTATGCTAGTGAAGGTTAACTTGGCCAGTATATGTAAGTCCTCTCATTTCCCCACAGGGAGAAAAGGGATACAAAGATATGTATTTCCCTTGCATTTCCATATTTCCATTGCCTCCCTCTATATTTGGCTCAGGAATTTTTGTGCATTTCTGCAATGTCAAGAAGGAATCCAGCCTTAATTTCATGTTAATCGGAATATGGGGATGCACCGTTCCTTGTCAGTTTGCTGGAACAGCCAATCATTCTCACTGATGTATAAATGTTTTGTTAGGATTTCTTTGGTTTCCTCTTCCAGACCCTGGCAATTCTTACTACCTTTCCCCACTAAATTAGATTAAAGTAAGTCCTTGTCAAGGTACCAACACATCACAGTTGATCTTTGTCATAACCTGAACCATTGTTCAAGTACCTCTTCCAAACTCCTTCTCTAATTCACAAATCACATTAAGACTTCTTTTTTCACACTTCTCAGTATTCATTATGATATTAAAAACATGGTACTGGGTTTCAGTCTTAACAATATCACTTCAAACTGCAATTGTCTCGATACTAATGTTGATTTTTCCAATTGCTTGACTAGATCAAAACACAGAAATAATAATAATAACGCTAATGATAATTTGGTGGAGAATTGGCATGGAGGGACATTCTCAGCAGAATAAAAAGATGTACCTAAATATAGTTTGCTTGAAATAGAAAGCTCCCCTTGACCAAACGAAATCTTCCAGTTAATTTTCTGTCAGCTTTTTGCAATTAATCCATTTAGGCATGTTTCAAAATGCCATTTCTAGTTATACTCAGTTATTATTTGAACTTCCACGTAAATTTTTATCTTAAATTTCTTGGCAAAGGAAAGCAATAAAAGAAAGGTACAGCTTTCCTTCTTACTATTTTTTGTTACATTCTCCTAATAAATCCATATTACACGGGTCTTTTTGTTACAGATTGGCAACAGGAAACAAATGCTGTAATACTGTTTTCTCCTGTCATTTTTGCTAAGCTATAGCGTGATAGATTTCAAGTAAAATGAGGTCGTATTGCATTTGTTATTCTGCTCAATGTAACTAACTCAGCATCTGTAGCCAGTGATTAAATTCCTGGACCTGAAGTAGCCTGGAATACGAGATCATTTGTGTTAAAAATTATTATTTAATAATCATTTACCACTAAGTCCCACTAGAATTTCAGCTTAGAATTCCTATACTGCAATCCACCATGACCATTTATCTGTGCATTACTTATTAGAAGCATTTAAGAGATAATTCATTCTTCTTCCTGGCTTCATTCCTTAGCCTGAGATGTTCCTCCCAGGACTCCCTCACTTCCTTAGTGACTGCAATACCTTGCTCCCATCATGACCAGGAATTGCTGGCTCACATTTCATGCAGAGCTGACCTCCCAGTGTACCTAGTACATGTGTGTTAAATCCTTTCTTCCTTCTTCTTCTTAGAGTCATCTCATTGCTTGAAAAAATACCAAGAAATGAAAGTAGTAATTCTAGCAGTAACAGGATGACATTTCACAGCCTATCTTATTACTGTCATAAAGTTGCTGACGAACCACACAAAAGTTCAATTTTAAAACCAAAGCAAGTTACTGGTACAGTCTGGTGCATTTCCTGTCACATTTTGATGTTATAAATCAAAATTCATTGTGTTTTTAATATGTGTACAGACTGATCAGTTTTTCAGCCTAAAAGGAAGAATACGATATTCTTCAAGGTTTCGTGTTGATAGGGAATCAGACGGCCCTTTTCTCCAAGAAAGACTGCTTGACAGATGTCAAGGAGAGATAGCTATTGATGCAGGTTTTCTACTCATCTATCAAGAAATCATATTCTGGGTGGATTTTATTAAACCCGTAATGATGGATAACACAAGGCTTTCTATTACCTGTCATACGTTTGCTAACGCTCGTGGAGCCAATATTTTATCAGGTGCTAGCAGTAAGAGTTATTACTGTAGTACAGGAAGAAATACAACGGTGCTTGCAGGACCAGAGGAGCTTTATTACCATCCACGACAGTGAAGTATATTTGGGTATATGGTTTTGGTTGTGACTTTATGGCCTGACCCAGCTTCCATTGAAACCAGTAAGGGAGCAGGGTAGGAAAATGAAGTTAGCATAGCTGTGTCAGTGTCCATCGTGGGAGGATCTGGCCCATTAAATTACAGAGTGTGGGGGGTGTTGCCCCCTGGGTTTTAGCACTTTTATCGGATGAGGATTGTGCAGAATGTGGTCTTCGGGGTACAGTAATGAGGAGCTAAGAGGCAAAGTTGGTGCGTGACAATACTCCCAGCCTGATACAATGATTAACAGAAAGTTTTACCTATCTTGGGCAAGCTTCAGTAAAGAAAGCAGTGAGAACTTAAATGAAAATAAAGTAAGGATAACACAGATTTATTGAATGCAGGGGGTTTTTTGTTTTTAAGGTTTAGAGTTTTCCTGACCAACATTTGATAAAAGAATTTCTAAGCTACATAAAATACACTTTCCTGCTCTTAGTGATTCCCTCTTCTCTTTGACTCAGTTGACTGGACCCTAAATGTTGCACTCCTGTTTAGTGTTTCTTGTGTTTGCCTTGAAGTGTTTTGTGAACTGTTTACTTAGATGATAAATACCGTTACTGCCTGTAATTCTGTGATGTTTCCTCTTTGCTAGTACGACAGGTTTCTACACAATGAACCTCTTGCATTGTATAGTAACAAGCTCATTTTCCAGTTTTAATTCAGAGGGTTTCAGAGAGCCCTCTGACGTGTTCTTGCAGTGTGTTGAGCTCTTCTCGCTCCAACAAACTACCCGTGTGTCACTGAGATTCAGTCTCCTAAAAATAAGCAGTTATTTCAGTGGCTTGGATCCAAAGTAATATTGATGGAGCCACCCCCTCAAGACTGTAATTGGCTTTGGATTTGAGTATAGAGTATGCCACACTGTGGTTAGAGCATACTATATGTAGCAAGACTAATTGATCTCTGTCTCCCCTCTCTCCCCTTTCTCCCCTCTTTTCCCTCTTTATTCTAAAACCAAGGCTCAGGTTGAAGCTAAGAAGGAACATGAAGGAGCAGTTCAGTTGCTAGAGGTAAGACAATATCCTTTATGTTACCTTTGCTTGTGGAGGTTCCGTTCTGAATGTGATAACTTGACATTATCATCACTTTTGAAAGTTTCAGGTAATATGTAGGCATCCAAGTTGTGTGTCCCTCAATTCCTCTTTGCATAGAATGGAAATTTTAGTAACCTTTTTTGGTAAAATACTGTCAAGTACATAGAAAGGAAGTGATTTCTTGTAAGAATTATCGTTTAGGCTGGAAATATAGCTGAAAATAGCAATCAATTACCTAGGTTCCTAATTAAATACTGTCTAGTAAACATAAAGCAGCATGCTCAAGAGCCAGAATTTTCACACCTAATGAAATAATTTGGATACTTCGAAAAACCTTCAAAGGACATGGCAGAGAGAGGACACTTCATTCTTTTTATGGGAAAACCAGATCTTTTCAAGGTAGCCTGAACTGGGCTTTTGAAAATCAAGGGCATCAGAAACATGCTCATTTTTAAATGAGAAATATAGAACAATTCTGTTTGGAAGGGCCTCCTGGCTATGTGCTCCAACTCCCTGCTCAAAGAAAGGCCTTCTCTAAAATTACTGTGTGCTGCTCAAGGCTTTCCCCAGTCAATTTTTAATTTTTTAAAATTTTAAACAGGGCAGCCTGTTTCAGTCTTTGGGCACTTTAATGATGAAGAATATTATTCTTCTATCCTGCCAGAATTTTTTTCTGGATGCTACCTGTGTCCATTGCCTCTAATCCTGTTGCTGCATTCACCAGCCAGGGCCTTTCTTAGCGTTTCTCAACTACACTGCCATGTTGTTAGAATTTGCCAGTGGGTAAACAGTGTTAGATAAGTTAAGTTTTAAGAGCAGATTCAGATGACCTGATTTACTAAGTTTCAAGACACTAAATACCTGCATATACTGACATCATCCATATAGGCAACATCATCCATGAAGATACATCCAAAAAATCTTACAGTTATGACCTTGGCATGGGGCATTTCTTCTAAATTCATTCACTAGTAGTTGTTTATGGACTTTGCATCATATTTCAAGCTTTCCTTCAAGTCTTTAATCTTAAAGAAAAACCTAGTCATTTAGTCTGCTGTACCCAAGGATACAGAATTGCTTGTGTCTTGTATGGAAGTGATGTGAGGAATAACAACAAATTCTCACTGCCATTCAAAAACCGTGAGCTTTGATGTCAGTTTTAGTTGGAATAGGGCAAGGTTTGCAAAACCTCTTTGTCTTAGGCTTAATTGAAATTTTAAGTGATTTTAAGCTGGGACTCATAATAATGGAACCTCTGTAATGGTTACAAACTGTTGTGGTTAAATTGCACATGAAAATGCAAAATATCAAAGGAGAATTGAAATAAATAAAGACACCTAGATATCTGGCTGGTGCTGTCAAAACCTTTTACCCCCTGTTCCGAAATGCAGGCTGACCCACAATGCCATGCAAGATAGGACAAATGACAACACCACGGAGCAGAAATTCAGACTCCTGTAAGGTTCCTAAAGCAAACAGTTCCTCCCTAGCTTTTCCAAACTCTGCTCAACAGAGTCTTTAAGTTCATACCATATTATTTCATGTACCTGGGTAAGGTAAAGAGTCAGACAATGTAGATGCAGAAGTAACGACATCCAGGTTTCCTTTGGGGTTTTTTTGTTCTTTATTTTTTCATGCAGAATTGGTTTTAGCTGATGATTGCCAAACTAGTTTTTCTGTCTGAGGAAAAGGCATTAAATAGTTATTAAATCTTAATATACTGTACATGTCATAAAGAACTTGTGGTACCATAGATTAATGATAGCAAGTGCGTTGTCGATGTTTCACTTAGGAATCTGTTTGTAGCAGAAGGTAATTTCTGGTCTTTTTACCTTCTCACAGTAGTTCTTCTGTCTGTGCACTTACTGCCCATGCACTGATGGAAGGTGGTTTTCCTGGTGCATTGATCATCTTTAAAAAGTAATATTAAAATGGTTTAAATCTATAAAAGTTAATATTCCCACAGAAAGTGTTTTACTCATATGCTTTCATTATTATCATGTATATTAAGTTTGTTCCTCCTTTAAGAACATAAGATTAACTTATTTAATGCCTGGTGGAAAGTATACGATGCAGAAAAACTTAAGTAGAAGCAAAGCAGGCAAGTGATTTTTTAACCCCCCCAGCTAATCAGAATTCCCATTTAACTGATTTGTCTGCGACCTCTGATTTGCGTAACCGCATCAAGGTTTCCCAAGCTTTTGCTTTTTATTGCTATAAGCTCATTAATTTTTAGCATTTTATTTAATCTGCCTTTTGCAATTTAAGACCAGCAGTGATATTGATTTCTGAAGCGTTCAATAGCGTGGTTTATGTTAATGCATGTTTTTACCCGTGTTAACTGTTCTAATATATTTTGCTTTGAAATGTAAAACAAAGTGTTCAAAACTGGTTTTATTTCTTTATTTCACATCTCTCTGTTTACTGTGTCTTGTTTGGAATTTATTGCTTTGCACTTCATCCAGAACACCTTGGACAGCATGCAGGTATTTTAGGGCATAAATTCTCCTTTCCCTGTCCTGACTCCTGCACTTTTCCCTTTAAAACGAGTCCGATAGTCCTGCCTAACCTTGCATGGGTTGTGTGCTAGAACCATTGTTATGCAAGCATGCTTGGCATTTGTTGGCCTAACACCAAATCAACAAAATCCTTTTCTTTTTCCTGATACAAGAGATTGATCTTCAAATATGGCATGATTTAATGACAACTCAGATACTGTTTTGGAAAGTGAATTTCTTAAGAGCATGCCCAGTAAGAATGGTTTGGTAGTTTATTCGAGATTGCGGCTTTCTGACTGTGTGGATTTTGTCTGAATTCAGATTGCTTCTTTATTAATACGGAGATAATTTTCTGTGGTGATTTCACCCGAGGTTGATTTATTGAGGCACCTACTGAAAGCCATTGCTGCTACGTAAACAATTAAACTATGAGATGGTATCTCTGTAGCAGAATATATGAGCTAATTACTTCTCTGAATTCAAGCCTGTCCACCTGGAAAGTTGCTTATCATCTTACCTGTCTTGTGCCAACAGTATCTGTCTTGTAATGGATGAAGTCTGCTTCACTTTCAATTTAAGAAGCTGTATAAGTTTTAGCAATAGCACAACGCGTTGTATGAGAAACGTGGCCAGTCCTCAGTGAAACACATTCAGTGTGGCCTGCAGCAGAGGATGTCTCTTCATGCAACCACCACGTTAGGCAGATCCAGCTCTAGGGAGATCTGTTAGGCTCAGCACTTCTGTGCCATCAATACCAGGAGAGGCTGCATGGGCAGGACCATGGCACAGAATAAAACTTCAGTGCATTCGAGAGTGCAAGCACACGCCTCGCTCTGCAGTGACAGACATACAGACATACATACATATGTACAGACAGATGTGGGCTTTCTCCAGCGAAGTGAGCCTGGCTGGATACAGTCAACCACACACCTGCCTGGTCAAGAAACCAAGATGGGGATGGGGATGCCTCCTGTTAGAACTATTGTGGATTTTCTTTATGTATTCCCAGCTTTCTGCTCACTTCTAACTCATAACCATGATTAAAGCAGTAAGGGCAGTTTTCTTCCAGGCTTCATACTGTTGTGGGAGAACAACTTGCAAATGAAGAGTCTGGATACTCAAAAGGAAGGTCGAAGAAGGCATATCCTGAGACACAAATAAGTTTGAGATTAATAAGTGATAATACATTAAATGAATATTTTTATCAAGAATATTTTTAAAGGCAGACTTGGCATCTTGTTGAGTTTTGATGATGTCTTTATTTTTTGTTTTATGCTAGAGTTTCCATAACTGCATGTGGAGAGGTCAGTATATATTCTTAGACAGTTGAATAGCCCATCCTTAAACTTTCCATTGGAAAGAGGGGATCTAAAAACCACTTTACTACTTTGTTTATTTAAAGTTCTTCTAAAGTTGTACATGGACGCCTTAATCATGCAGAAAAGTAACGAGTAACAAAGGCTCACGTTGCAGTTGTTCAAAACCACAGTGAAAAGATGAAAGACAGAACACAAAAATCAAAGCATTTGATGTTTGTGTAAAACTCCCAGAGTGTCTCTGTATTGTATTGTTTTCTGTTTCCTAGTCAGATAAACACTCTGGGACTTCTTTGGCAGAACTACATTAATTTGTGTTTTATGAATACAAAGAAATTATATCCTCAAAATTCACTGTAGCTTTAGAAATGCATTGGTTACCCAAAAAAAAGATCAAACAGAACCACCTTCTGTAGTAGGAAATTTGGATTTTTGTGTTCTTCTGGGAACTGTAAGTTCTTTGTCTGAGTTGAGCTGTGCCAAGATCTTTCTACAGGTGGTATGTAATGTACGTCATGTTCTTGCTACGTAATATGTGCAGGTTTTGGTATATGAACCAAGAACATTTTTCTCTTTCAAGAAAAAGAAACCTTCAGTACAGCCAAGTGAATTTAATTGAGATCCAGACTTCTGTTGTTAGTACAGTTATTTAACCAGGCAAGTACTAGGAAGAGGTTTTTAATGAAGGGAAGTAATGTTTTCTCATCATAAAGCATCAGATTAAGGTGGAATGCATTAGCTTTTCATAGAAGGAGCCTATAACTGCCTCTGCTGAGCTACGTCTGCTTGCAGCGGTTGGGTCACAGCACGAGACACGAGTGGTCCCTAGGCCCCAAGCAGCAGCCTTCCTCTGGCACAAACCCAGCGTGCAGACCAACTGTTTGCCCCTGTGTAAAAGTCAGACCTCCCAAAAGAAATTCGCTGGAGCTTTGCTGATTTTTCCATCTGAACCAGGTGTTAGTGTGCTCTTTCCTAACTCTCTGGGCACTCTAGAGTTGTATTTTTTCTCTTCAGGAACATGTGATAGTGTATGCAAACAGACATACGGGGTGTTTAGAAACGCAGATTAAAATTTAAATGCATTGTATTGGAAATATTCTTATATCCTTAATTTAGCCCGTACAGTGAATGTGCAGATTTGGATTAAAGGGGTTTTTTTGATGCTTTAGTGTCCCCGTGCCACTCATACATTTTTTTAGTTAAAGTTGTAGAGGGAACCCTGGATTCCCATGCAGTTTGTCATTTCTTTCAGCCAGAGAATCTTGCCTTTCCATCACCTCGTCCATTTTGTCACACCAGGAGTTCATCAATTGTAGGTAGGCAAATGTCCCTACTCAGCTCAGAAGCTCATCTTTGGAGCGCTGTTTTGTTAAAGCCTGATACCTCAAACTCAAAATAAATACGTTTGCGAACAATGACATTTTGGTACTTCTCACAAGCTTCCAACCAGTCCTCTCCTGGCTGGTGTCTGGGTTACGTCTGTGTGGTTTGGCACCCACAGTGAGGAGCGTTATTTTTGAAAGGCAATTAAGGCAGTAAATACACCTACATTCTGCATGAGCCACGGTGAGGTTTTTTGGTGGTGTTTTTTAATACATCACTGTTTCTCTAACAACTCAAGACACTTCAACCTAACAGCCAAGGATGGGCAAACCTCAGAAATACGCCAGAGTTTCAGAAGAGGTTGCACAGAAGTGGCATTCAGAGGTGTGTACAAGTCACAGAGCGGTAGGATCTGTTTGCAGGTGTTCTCAGCAGTGATTTTTTTAGCACTGCCAAAAATTACAATGAGGAACTTCCACTTGGGAAATTGGGGATGAAAGGAGGACTTACCTCAGTATTACAGGTCTACTGAAAAGTTTCTTTCTAAATATGGGTGAGCATTTAGGGGCAGAAAAGTGTGATTGCGGGTCTGTTTATCCCAAGCAGTTTGCCTATCCTGGCTCCCTGGTACTTAGAAAAACCTGGCACAGCCATAGCTCACTCTGGGCTCAGTCAAATGTCTGTGTTGTGTCTTGCTCGTGCAGGCCAAGGTCCGGGAGCTGGAGGAGAAATGCCGGACGCAGAGCGAGCAGTTTAACCTCTTGTCCAGAGAACTGGAGAGGTTTCGGCAGCAAGCAGGAAAGATTGATCTCCTGAGCAGCAACTCGGTGGCATCCTCAGATATCCCTGGTTCTCCCGGTAAATCTCTGTCCCAGTTAATGAATGGAATAGCCACTTCTATAGGCAAAGGTAAGGACCAGCATTCTGTTTGTAGGGACCTGTTCTGCCCTGTAGGTTTTACGATGCGACTCAATGATGTAAATAGAGTTTGGTTGTACAAATGGAGGACAGAATTCACTCCTGCTCCTGTTTGGTGACTTGTTTAAATTTCAGCGTCTCTCTTAAGTCTTCATTGAGGTTGTTCCAGTTGTATTCAGGCACCACTGTGAGCAGAATTTCCCCAAATTGTCGTTGGGTGTAGTGATGAGGAACCTGTTCGGTGTTAAAATCCATCTTCCTTATCTAAATATCTACCTCTGCTGGAAGAAGAAAGACTGCATGCACAGGCTTTGCTGTAAAACCTGCGCTGTTTCCGGGACAGGAGGTGGTTTGCTACCTTGCTGAAGTAGCAGTTCATGGGGAAAGCAAGCATAGAGACCCCCACACTGCAGTAGCCTTTACATAGAAGAAACTTGCAAATAGAGTTGGGTAGAAAATGGGAAAACCTCATGGGATGTTTTGACAAACATGAAAAGGTTTTTGGCTTAGTTGCATTTGTTCAACAGAAAATATGCACTTCTCTGTAAAAACTTGCAAGTAAAACATTAAAAAGAGGTCAAAGGAAGCAAACGCTGTCTACAAAAAGACAAATTCTGTCACAAAACTCTTTTGGTTGGAAAGGAGTTTCACAGGATGTATTTTAATAGACCTGAATAGGGGCAGTATCTGCAGCTGCTTACTGTACAAGGTATGCAAATGTGCTTTTAAATTTTTAACTGTTTAAAGTAGCATTTGCACATGTAACTGCCAAGTGTTTTAGAAACAGAAAAGTCACAGCAAAGATATTGTTGATTTGAGTTTTAGAAGAAACGAAGAATGTAAAACAAACGTAGTTTACATCTTTACTGGTGCTCTTACACTTGCAGTGCCCAGCATCTTCACACAGTGTGTGTTTTTCCAAGATCTGTGTTGAACTTTTGCCAGGTCATCTCCTGTTGCCAGAGGCAACTGCTCCTCCTAAGTACACAACTTTGTTACTGATTCATTATTCATAAGAAGATTGAAAAGATCAAGGCAAGAGGTTACCTGAGGACACTTGAAAATAGCTTCATGCAAATCGCACGCTAGATTGTGTATTATAACTGTGTTGTGATCAAGGCCGAGGGGTCACCAGCTCCGTGTCACCCGTGCTAGAACGACTTCAACTGCTTGACCTGCAAAGGAGCACTTGTCGGGTAATTCCCATTACTTACAAATTCCCCCAAAGTTGTTTTAAAATGAGTCTGAAGAACTGGAAATATGAAATAGCCTTGACTTCTCATTTTAATTTCATCTTCCTAAGCTTCTAGAAAAATTCCGAGGCATAGGGCTTAGAAATCACAAATCATTTCCCTATGGGTACAGATGAGCAGTTATTTTCAGTGAAGGATGCTAAACTCAATGTGAAACCAAGTCAAAAGGAACCAAGGTGACATCCTTCTTTCATTTCACTCCAGTAATTTTGTACTTTGTATGCTTCAGGTTTTTGAACACCAAATTTGAGCTGTTTGCAGTCTTGCCCGCTGTGCTGTATATGGGTTTACAGGCTTTTCTGGAGCTGCAAGTCTTACCTAAGTGGATATTAAAGTGCACTACATGGAGAATTCAGAAGGCATTACCTGATAGCCGTACAAATTTAGTAGAATTTTCCTTCATACCAACAGGATTAGCTCCTCATGTCTCTAAGGACAGGATTTTCAAAACAACAATTAATTTTAAAGGCAAGGTAATTAGGTATTGAAATTTCCTTTATGCAGCTGGTGGAGGTCCAGTCTGTATCTCTGCAATTGACCTCAATAGGCTCCAATCCTCAAAGAAAAATCAAATGAACTTTTTCAGGTACTCAGCCAAGTCCTCCAAACTAATTTATATTTATTCTTGAAATGCAAATGGAAAGAGCTTTTAAAAAACCTCCCAAATATAACAGACAGAAACCTTTCAGGAACTCCTTGACTAAACCCACAGAAAACACAGCTAGGTCTGCACTGAGTCATTGAAGGGCCTTGCTCTGCAAACCTTTTCTCATAACCTCTTGATTTTCATGTGACTTAAAACCCAGGGCCTGCAGCACTGCTGTATCAACACCAGAAATCTTTGGCTAATGCTCATTCTCAGTATGAATTCACTGATAATAAAGTCATGTTTAAGCAAGTGGGCAGCATTTCTAATTATTGAAACCACCCATTTCACAATAATGATGGCAATGCTGCAGCAAGTTCTTCAAACCAGAAGTGCCATTATTTTTATGATGTGTGAGGAAGAAAGAGCACAAAAGGGAACTCGAGGACAGCTTTCAAAGCCAAGCAAATGACGGAAATGAGATCAGTTTATGACCAGCTGCTTTGCCTTAATTGGTGATGTTTGAATGTATCAGGAAATGAAATAAACATAGCCAGGATAGATTAGAACGTAAAAGTTCACTCTGAACATGTAATAAAGCCACAGTGAGATACAGAAACCTTCAGATTTATTATCCATCAGGTAGAAGGCTCATTTAAATGTCCTTTCTAGGTAATTTAGGTAGTCCATAATGAATCAGCAATTCCAATAGATAAAACGGGGAATCTAATTATACTGCAGGTGCGGCCAGCTTTAATTCTGCTGAGACATTTCAATTAAGTCTGGTGCCCTTCCTTGCCCCTTTCCTTGAAAGGCTCTTTCTTCAGACTCCCTTAGCAGACACTGACCAGTCATAGGAAAATAAAGGCCATTTTGAGGGTATATGGATTTTATGAGATTTTATAGACAAACCCCCTGTGGCTTTATAAGGTTCTTCTCTAGTATTTACGGGGGAAAAAGGGACACTTCTAGAAGCTGCTGACCTCTTGTATTGTTCATTTTTAACTCTCATTTTTTTTTCCAGAGTGGAAATATGAAGGAAAGGTTTCTTAGTTTCCAGTGAGTTAACAAGTTTTAAATCAGTCTTTGTAGGTCTGTTGTTCAAGCCCGGGGACATCAGTGAAATTGCCTTGGATGAGTAAGGGAACCTAGTTTGAAATAGTTTCTTATTTTGGAGGTCAAGTTAGGGCAGTTTTTAAATGCAGCCATTTCTGTCTGTGCTCACATATTCACAACCTGAAAAGTTGACATCCTCTATAAAAATGGTCAGCAGATTACAGAGATTTGGGAGGTTTTGGGAGGAATGCACTTCATGCACCGTGAATCTCGGCTTTGCTTTTTGCAAAGGCATTGCTTGACGATCCTTGAGGTTATTCTTCTTAATCCAGCTGTGACTCTGCACACGTGGAATCAGCATGAATTTACATACATTATTTAAGCATCTGATGACCTTTTCAAAAAAATCTCCTGTACAGAATGCACAGGATCTAAGTGCTAATGTTGTAGGATGCAGCTCGACCAAAAACCTGTTCTTTCCAGTTTACTGAAGATACTAGAATACCTTGAAAATACAGAATATTTTAAGCAGCTTTAAGAAATAGATCACATTGTGGTCCCAGATAAAATTAGTCCCACAGCATGGGAAAGAGCCTTAGAGGATCAGCTTCTGTTATTTCATGCACTTCTTCATAACGAGACAGGAGCTGATGGCACCCGGGGCAGATTGGATTGAGCAGGGAGGTGTTGCATTGCATAAGGAGCCAAATGAATGTAAGTCCATTTCGGAAGACAGATTCATTTTGCATAGCTAGATTTGGGGCAGAAGCTGCATTTCCAAACGCATTGATGGATATGGGCATAGGATGACTCTGATGGGAAGGGAGGTGTCTGAGCAGGCTGTATCTGGTTAATAGCACCATCTGGAGCCGCAGATGTGGCCAGTCACAAGATGCAATTATAACTACCGCACGATTTTCTCTCCTATGTATCAAGGACTCAAGGTAAATTTTATGTACCCTGTTTTACAAGTGGAAAAAATAAGAGAGGTCAATATCTTCCAGCGTCTTGATATCCCTGGGCTTCTTGATAACGTGTGTTCCTATCCTAGTTACCATCCCATGTGTATGCAAAGCAAGGGCTATATTGTCCAAGACTCTTTCTGCACGTTTTGTACGCGGTGCAGCTAATTTAATAACAAAGCCTGAAACATGCAGGAGGTATGAGACCAAACAGCAGTTTCCTTTGAATGAATAATCACAGTTGGACCAATTATTTATAGGCTTGGCGCTGACAAGCTGATATGGCAAGCACATTAACAGCAAACAGAAGGAGCTAAATTGGCTAAAGGTTTCTGAATGGGGATGACTTTTCTGTTATATATGTGAGAAAGACTCCAAGAATAAAAAATGTGCCCTTTTCCAGCCTGGGAATCGCTGTAAGCAGGCTGGTTGTAATGAATCTTTTGTGTGATGACTTGTGTATTTCCCTGCTGTCAATGTGCTTAAGCTATCCTGCTGTAAATTACAGTGATGCGGAGAAAATTAATCATGTTGGACTAAGGAGCACACCAGAAAAGCCCTCTGATGATACGTTTTGGAGCTTATTCTCCTCTGCAGTATGAATAAAGAGGTTCCACTGATAGTTCCTGGTGATGTGTGTCTGGGACACACAAGCTTGCAATTCAGTAGCAAAACATTGCTGTCCAGACTTCTGGCAGAACTGGAGGGGAAATGCTGAACCTACACATACCCAGGGTCTGAAAAATTAGAGCATAGGCTCATTATGTTAATGAGAGAGGGAGAAAGGAGAAGCCGCTCTGGATATCTGATTGTGTCAGCAGCGCCCTAGCCTCTGTGCTTTGCTGTAACTTCTGCTGATGCTGCAAATACAATTAGGCTTAGTTTACAATTTCCTGCCTTTTTTTCGTGTGGCTCGGGGATTAAACGAACAGAAAAGGGAAAGAAAGTACAAGTATTTTCTATGACACTCTATTAGTCTCTCTTGCAACCTTGATGAAGTTGTTCTTTTTACCTGTCTCCCCTCAGCGTTAGACCTGGTTTTCACTTGAGTCAATAGGAGAGTGCAGTGATCAGCCTCCTTAGGTCCTTCAAACGTGCTGTATAAACTGGCTTTTTATTTTTAGGTGCTTTAAATAAATACTCAAGAAGCATTTCTGGAGATTTTTCCCTTTTCACAGTCTAAGTCGTCCATTTTCTGGAAACTGGAGAGATGACACTATGACACAATTAGGTGTTTTATTACTGGCGTTAACGAGGAGCTCTTAAGGAATATAAAGCAGGTGCTGTTGGAGCTGACTGCCCTGCAAAAAGCCAAGCCACTTACCTTCATGTCAAAATGAATATCCTGCCAACTAAATTAGTAGCATTTCAGTCCCATTCTGAGAAGATAAGTGCACAACTGGATTCTACTTGCCAGTATAGCACAAAGTCCCCAAAAGAAACAGAAGGGTCCCAGCAGCAGATCTTTAGTGCTGGGCAAGTTAAACAGCATGCCAGAAAACTTCGCCAAAGATATCAAAGTACTCAGAACAAAGGTGGACTCTTTTCTTCATTAGGGGAAACTCTAACTTTGACTTTTTTGAACTAAAATACCTTCATTTTGTACATTATGTTCCATTACATATTGTTGACTTAGGTAATTTACCGAAAGGCTGGGAACTAGTAAGCTTAGCTACTTTTATGCTCTGCAGTCTACCTTGGTCTTTCTAACAGGAGGAGAAAATAACTCACTGCTTCTTATTAGCTGACCATGTTTCTGCTTGAGAACAGCTACTTATTGTCCTGTGTGTTTTGTCCACTGCCAGGTTATGAAAGCCCTTCTGGAAGTCGCTGTGTGATTTCAGAGTTTATCCGACCACTTCAAATATCTGGAGACAAACCAGAACAATTGTCTGTCAAACCTACATTCCTGTCCAAGTCAAGATCTGGTACCCCAAGATGCAGATTTGATTCAGACGTGAGTCTTTTAAAATTTGGTAGTGAAAATATATGTTATGGAGCCAAGACTTCTCCAGAGAACCAAAGCAGATTGATCTATCTGCTTGTAAAAAGTCAAGAGATGAATGTTCTCATTTTCTGAGGCAACTTGGGAACATAAACAGTGGGAATTTAATGGGGATTTTCAAGAATTCTCAGTTACACAGCATAAAAAATGGGGGTGTGAAAGCTCAAGCTTCTATGAAAACCTCAGCCGTCAGTGATGAATTCAGAGTGTTGTTCTGCTTCTGTGCCTGAGAGGTGTAAGTCAGCATTTCCGTCTGTGTCTGTTTTGGCATATGTCTGTTACACGGGTTTATTACGATCTTATTACATCTACCAAAAGGTGTGACTTGGGCACAACCTGGGCAAATGGAAGAGAAAGTCCATGCAGTGCCCTGTCCAGGCAGGTTTGCTCTGACAAAGGAGGAGCTCGCTCTGCAGGACCTGTTCTTTGCCTGGTTTCCATGGCATATGGATCTTCTCACTACAGCTAGGCTGATACCATGCGCTAACAGCACGCTCTCCTAAACTGGTTTTGAGCCTGAACCATTCCCCCTCATTCTATCACTACCTGCCCTTGTAAAAAGTCCCTCCCTGGCTTTCCTGTAGGACCCCTTCAGGAACTGGAAGGCCACAAGAAGGTCCCCCCAGAGCCTTCTCTTCTCCAGGCTGAACAGCCCCAACTCTCTCAGTCGGTCCTCAAAGGGGAGGTGCTCCAGCCCCTGAGTATCTTCATGGCCTCCTCTGGGCCTGCTCCAACAGCTCCATGGCTTCTTGTGTTGGGGGCCCCAGGGCCCCAGAACTGGACACAGCACTGCAGGGGAGGTCTCACCAAAGCAGAGTAGAGAGGCAGAAGTGCCATAGCAAGATGGTCGTAGATCTTTAGGACAAATGCTAAAGATTTTGGATACATTTTGAAAACTTTATAGAAGGGTATTATTTTCTATTAAGTACTGCAAGCCTGTTTTATATGGGCTAACAGCCATGAGGAGAAGATCTCTACATTTTACCCCTCACCTTACAGTCCTGAATCCCGTTCTTTATCTTTACAGAAGTCAATGAATTGAAACTGTGTGCATATTTTCTATCTATTTTATATTCATTGCTACCAAACCTGTGAAAATTTATAGAATCAAAACATTTTTGAATGGATCATAAGCATGAGTGTGGTGTAGGATATTCAACAAAACATTAGAGTCTTGCACAGTGGGAACACCATGGACATATCCAAGGATTATCCACAAATAAATGCATGTGTCTATTTATGTGTAGCAGCATTACTGAGAAGTGGGAACATTCACTGCTTTTTGAAGAGGCCACAGAAAAAGCAGCACGAAGTAGCCAAAACAGAAAAAGCAGCTTAGCAACAAGACCTAGGGAAGCAGAACTAACAGCAAGGAACAGAAGAAGTGCACGTCAAATTTAATTCCCTGTTTCTATTATTTTTGAGTTATCTCTCACTGAGAATGTCAAGCCCTCTTTTGCAGAATTGTTCATTGTGTGCCTTCTAGAGTGTAATTGTGTGATATGTACTTGCGTTATGCAAGCTCACGGAAATTAAGCTCCATTCTTTTTTAGAGTTGCTGAGACCCAGGGGGAGAGTAAATGAATAAAGTCTAAAAATGGAGCACAATACTGTGAAGTCTGAAATAAAAAATGACACTCTGCAAAAATACATCTGCAATTTCCCCGAATGTTACTAGTAACAAAGTCTTCTAGAATAAGCATTGTTGGCTTAGTTATGAGCTTTGTGACATGCCTGTAAAAAGGTATCGGGCTGATAATCCTTGAAAATTTGCCTGTATTGCAAAATGCTGCAGAGGGAGACATACCTGTCAGGTGTCTGTTGCTGTCCTCCTCACTGCAAGGGCAGTGTTGGCAGAGTGGTGTGTGTTGTGCTAACTCAACAAGCTAACCCACCTCTTAGGAGTTAATCCAGATGAAAAGTGGTGTGACTCAATATTTTACTGGTGAGCTTTTATTCCGTGCTGGGAATCAAGCAGGGACCAGTTCAGGCCTGAAAGCTGCAGTTCAGTATTCGCTCTGTCCAGATTGTGGCATTTCAGCCAATTTTTGGACAACTTATCTTATTTGCTCTCGCTGTTAAACCTAATAGTGCTACCTTCATTGAAGCTGAGGGGAAAAGTTGTTCATTTTTCCTAAAATGGTTCACCTCAAACTGTAAAATAAATGGAGGAAAGAAGTGTGTCTCTCACTTTAAAAACTTTCCAGGCTTGAGGCATAACAGAAAGAATTACTGCTTTACCAGTGAGACGCCTGGTGCAGAGCTAAAATAGGTGGAGTCTGTGTTGATTCAGCACCACAGTTTAATGTCCAAGTTTTGTAGATCAGATTCGTAATGGAATAAATGTGTGGCTTTGCAGAACTGAATTAATTATGACAGTAAATTCAGGGGAAAGACATTACACAGTAAGTGGAGAGAGTGGAACTGAACAGCTGCTGCTGCCGTGGGTTGGATTGGCAAGGGGGTATATTTTATGTGATACAAGTTTGGAAGTTGTCACTTCCACCAGCTCTACAACTCAGACCTAAGTACTTACTCACTGCTATCAGGTTTCTACTGTTGTTTTCTGATTAAAACAGTAGGGCATCACCCCAGATTGCTGTACTACGTCTACACACAGCAGGCATATCACTTACAACAGGTCATCTTGGAGTAACTGGGTTCACTGACCCTTAACACAGACTTTTCTTTTCCCTCTACAGATGGATAATGATCAGAATTCCAATACCTCAAAGCAGAGATATTCTGGGAAAGTCCATCTTTGCATTGCCCGTTATAGGTAACAAAACCAGCTCATTCCATATGTTATATATATATGGATATATATTTTTTTGTAATATTGAACATTTGGTTTTGCTTCATTTTTGAAAGCTTTTTTTGCTGTCATTTTTTTCCCAAAAATTTCTGTGGCTAACAATTTCTTTCAGGGTGGATATGGATTTAAATACTTTATAAGAAGTTTTTGTGTACGAGTACCTTGTTTTAGCTGTAACTTACTGGGTTTGTCTTTATTTAACTTGTCTCTGTTGAAGTTAGTAAGTCTGTGTAAAAGACTGCCATAAGAAATAAACGGAATATGGGGACTGGAAAAGCCCCCTACAAGTGAGTTTTCTTTAATTGACTTTAAAAAAAAAACCACGATTACTTTGACCACTGTATTCAGAGAGACCTGAGTGAGAAATGTGAAAGTAAATTCTGCAGAACAGGATGTGGTTTTCGGAGTATAGCTCAGAATGAAGGTTTCAGATGGCAAGCAAAAAGACTGAGTTGAGGAATTACCTTCCTGCTCAGCCTTAGAACTGCACACCTTTTTCTGGTTAGTACTCAGTTGTGTGGGGGTTTTAAGTGAACGCGCGTTTTCCATCTGTGCTCCGCTGCAGTTACAACCCTTTCGATGGACCAAATGAAAATCCAGAAGCAGAGCTCCCTCTTACGGCAGGAAAGTACCTTTATGTGTATGGAGATATGGATGAAGATGGCTTTTATGAAGGTATTTTTTTATAAAATCTGTGAATTCATGCTAATTCATGCAGATTCACATCAGTTCATCTGTCAAACATGCTCCCAGTTCTTCCCATCAGCTACTACCCAATCAGTTGCTAAAATCACCTCTATTATCATTGTGTTAATTAACAGACTTTCTGCACCAGCTAAGCCGCTCCTTGCAGGCGTAGCTAATTATAAGATATTTTGTATTGTCAGCTTTTTCTGCTGGCAAGATTTAAGTTGACAAGAAAGCTTGCTGGCAGTTCCGGGTTTTGCCTCACTGAAGCTTTACATTCTCAAGCTGTGAACGTTATTGATGTAAAGTTTTCACTTATATCTTCTTCTTTATCTTGTCCACTTGCGAGGTACTGATATGCGAGAGGTCTGCTCCTTCAAGGATTGTAATGGCATTGCTCTTTCTCACCAGGAGAACTTCTCGATGGACAAAGAGGACTAGTCCCTTCAAATTTTGTGGATTTTGTTCAAGACAATGAGACCCGGTTATCAAGCACATTAAGCAGTGAACAAGATCAGAATTTTATCAACCGTTCGGGTCCTACTTTGGAAGGAGATCTCTTGGAGATAAGTCCACCAACTCACATAGACTCTAGTGTAATCAGCAACGGCGCAGGGACTCTGGATGTGAACATTGATGAAATTGGAGAAGACATTGTGCCTTATCCTAGAAAAATCACCCTTATTAAACAACTAGCCAAAAGTGTAATTGTGGGCTGGGAGCCACCGGTAGTGCCACCCGGATGGGGAACCATTAGCAGCTACAACGTTCTGGTTGACAAAGAGGTCCGGATGAATATAGCCTTGGGAAGCAGAACGAAAGCTCTTATAGAAAAGCTTAATATTTCTACTTGTACATACCGAATATCAATTCAGAGCATTACAAATAAGGGTAACTCAGATGAACTGCAGTGCACTTTGTTAGTTGGGAAGGATGTCATAGTAGCCCCCTCCAATCTTAAAGTGGACAATATAACCCAGATTTCTGCTGAGCTGTCCTGGCTCCCTACCAATAGTAATTACAGTCATGTCATCTTTCTTAATGAAGAAGAATTTGACATTGTCAAGGCTGCTAGCTACAAGTACCATTTTTTTAATTTGAAGCCCAATATGGCCTACAAGGTGAAGGTCATGGCAAAGCCCCATCAGATGCCCTGGCAGCTTCCCCTGGAACAACGAGAGAAAAAGGAAGCCTTTGTGGAGTTTTCTACATTGCCAGCAGGTTTGATATTTTTCTCTCTACCCCAAAACTCTCCAGTTAAGTTTCTCTGAAAATTCTAGATAAATTAAGCTAACCTTTAGCTTTCTGCTGTAATCCCTGTCATATAGATGAGCAGACTGGGGGTTATTAGATTGATTCATGGTATCTAACGTGAATTCCTGTCCTGTGTTATTCTCTTCTTTGTTCCTGCATAAGGACTGAAGTATTTTGGGGAGATAAACAAGGGGAAGCCATGCTGATCACACGCTTAATGTTCATTAGATCACACACTAAGTGTTTTATGAGATTAGTCTCCATTTGTATTTCATTTGTCCAGTTATAGTATTTCTGGTAGTAATTTGTTCTCGTTGGTGTGAATAACACTGGTTAAAAGACAGGTATTGCTTCTGATGATCTCATCATTCTGGAGATGTATGGCAGTACCTGAAGAATTTCACCGTCTCTCCTTCTATATCCATCTAACCACGTTCCTCTCATCAAGTCGAAGGCTCCTTATATATTCAGACTGTCAGAGCCCCGAGTGCCTCTGAAGCAGGGGCAGTCAAGTACAAGTGACTCCTGGCAAGTGAAATTTCAGTGGCATGTACTGTGCTGGGGTTTAATTGACTCCCTGCTGGGATTTGATTGTAGCGAAGGGGCAGGAATTACTTCTGGTCTCTTCCTTGGCTTGCGTGACTTATACGTAAGGAGACATGCAGGACACTAATGCTGGTTGAGTAGAGAGAGATTTAAGCTTATATGTCTACGGATTTCAGCGCTGTTGATTTCTAGTTTCAGTAAAAATATCCTCAGCTTGGGCGTTTACTCTTTTATCTTAAATAATTTCCATGACATAAGTGACAGTACTGTTACAGAATCTGCTAGGAGAGGGGCATTTTAAACTTCATATACGTTCTTTGGGAGCCAGGAGGTACTGCCTAGATCGTGCCTTGAACTGATTAGATATGTTGACTTCTTTGTTATTTGGGCAAGGCCTTGGGAGTGAGGTTTTTTCAGGCCAAACACTTTACATGCTGTATCCCCCTCTAGTTGCTGCAGTAAGCTAAAGCAATAAATGAGCTGTTCTCTGTTGAGAAGCAAATATGCAGCAAAGCCTCTGCTTTTAGATCCAGAGATCCCAGCATCTTCCCCAACACTCCCTTTCACAGAGAGCAGTTTTACAAAAGCTTGGTAACTTTTCTCTGTTACATAGCAAGATTAAATAGAAACTCTTGAAGTGATTAGAGGCCTGTATTTCTAAAGTCATTGAAACCAAGGGAAAAGATGCCCGTGAAATCAGAGTCAGCAATGGAAGTTAACATCATAGTGTGTCATGTCTTTCTCTTGCAAATATCACTGGCTTTATGTGAAGCTGAGAAGCTCAGCTCTTTGCTGGGGGTGCAGTGATATCCTTGTAGCAAAGGGTACCATTCCCCACTTACACCAAAAAGGCAGTGGGGACCAGTGAATATTTATAAATTTTCACACTATATCAATCTCGGGGGTTTTTAGGAATATGTTAAGCAGAAATGAACTTGAGATGACTGCTCATATTTCAAAGCTAGAGAGAGCAGTTGCTTGAAAATTGCAGGACAACTAGAGGTCACCTTTTCGTTTTTCCCTTTGCATGTCATATCATGTTCTGCATGATTTCTGCTTGAAAACGCATTGCTTCCTGTCAGACCAAAGCTGAGCGACAGCCCTGCAGCAGCTGAGCGGT
>NW_010199650.1:109247-129528 GCF_000695765.1 Mesitornis unicolor
TTCTTGATTCATCAAAGCCTTAGAATTGCTTCGGTTAAAATGGAAGTATTTCTCTTTTGGGCACTCAGATCTGAAAACAGACACAAGTATGCACAGGATCAGTTTGTTACAGGTTTTGAGGTAATTTAGGTAATAAATCTGTGAATTCACCAAACTGTAGCAGAATTCTGAAACAACCATTTATGAAGATCATCAGGAGTCATCAAGGCTAATTCCTCATTTAGTGATTGGGGAAAATTAAAGCTGTACTTAACCTGGGGCATTACAATTTATTAAACCTGTCTTTGTTACAGGTTGTGGAGATTGAGGTCAAACTCTTGGGATTGTTTGGTTTTGGGGAATGGAAGGAAGGTGCCTTCTCCTGCAGGAGCAGATTAAAGTCAATGTATAATAGGCAAAATGCTGGCCTAGATCAGATGCCTCCTTTCTCATAGGCTGAGGAGCTTTGCTGGGTTGGGAGTGCTGGCTGTCAATAAAATAAGATGGTCAAGGAAGCTGAAATTCAAACCTAAGTCAAAGTCTGTGTCTCGTCCAAGAAGAGTATTTGGTCAGTTTGCATACTTTGGCCTTGCCAGTTAAAAATATTTTATAGGTGCAGGGGATGGTACTGGCAAAAATGTCCTGTGCCTGTAGTGTCCTGAACATGACCATCATTTCATTTTCATGCCCAGTAGAGGATGAAATCCAGTGGCAGTAAACCACTGAAATGCACTGATGGTTTGCCAGGATATCTGGAGGCTGAGGCTTGTGTGATATTTACACTTGCATCTTGATCTGTTTGGTAGCAGTGAGTGCACACAGTTAAAATATTTGTAGCTTTTTGTGTAGATGGACAGAAATCAGTGGTGCTTAGTTCACTGGCAAAAGCAAACTCGGAGCAGCCAAGGTTTGAGCTCTCCCAGTTGTTACCCAGAGGTTGCTACAGCTGAACCCTGAAATACTTTGACTGTTAAATTAGCACAACAGGATGCCTGCAATATTCATGAACTAATAATCTCTATGATATTTTTACTTTGGCTTTCTCGCCAAAGTAGAGCTACTTACAGTAGGGTAATAATGTCTATTAATTAAGGCGGTACTTGGTGTGCTATTGCACTAACATACTGTAAAGACCTTAAAAGGTGAGTAGGTGCATTTCTTTTGTTAGTGCAGAGAAGAGACTTTGAGTCCTGCAAACCAGATTGCTGCTGGTTGAACAGGTTCAAGCTTTGGCTTGGGCTTGCATTGCAGCTTGGTGTCAATGTGCTTCTGGCCCCTAAACTGTGACTCGGAGCCACCAACAGCCCAGAGAGGCAGAATCTGAAAGTGATTTCCGAGTGTGTAGTGTGCATTCAGTGCAGAGATATATACCAAAACCTCACTTGCTGTCATCTGCAGCAGTTTTTCTGAGTGCCACTCTTGGGCCTTTTTCTCCCTGCATTTTTCTGTTACTTTCTGCATTCTACATCCCTGCAATAAGCGTATTTTGTCTTCTTAAAAAAAATGCTTTGCGGTCCGTAGTTTCCAACTTGCAGGCTATCAATTGACGTATGTACTTCTGATCTGAGGCTCAGCAATGACCAACCTTGTCTTTCTTAGGTCCTCCAGCTCCACCTCAAGATGTCACTGTACGGGCTGGGTCCACCCCAGCAACCGTCCAGGTGTCCTGGAAACCGCCCACTCTGACCGCAACGGGGACCTCCCATGGCGCCAATGTCACCGGCTATGGTGTTTATGCGAAAGGCCAACGGGTGAGTTCTTGCCGTGACCACCTACATTAGGGGAATTTCAACTGGCAGGTAAAGGCAGCAAGAAACATGGGGCAGCACTTGAACGTGTGCAGGTTTTTCTCAGCTTTCAGTGGAACCTACTCTTTTGCTTGTGTGTGACTTGCTCATTAGCTTCCTTTCTATAGGTACTTGAGCTTTTGGATAAATGGGTTGAAAGCATTAAAGACAACTGGTGCAGAGCTCTGTTATGGGCTCTTGCAGCCCGCTCTGTGTTGGCAATAATTCATTCCACGTTAAGGCTTTGAAGGTTGTACTTTAGTGAGGCTGAGGGGAGGGAAACAGATGTCTCCATACTGGTAAGTTGCTTGTCTGTGTTCTCAGGTGGCAGAGGTGATCTTTCCAACAGCAGAGAACACATTGGTGGAGCTGATGAGACTAAGGAGTCTGGAAGCAAAGGAAGTTACAGTTCGAACGCTCTCTGCACAGGGGGAATCAGTGGACTCTTCTGTTGCTGCCATTCCATCTGACCTACTGGTGCCTCCAACCCCTCACCCCAGAACTGCTCCCAAATCTAAGCCATTAGCAAGTGCCGGAGCCCCAGAAACCAAAGAAGAACATTTAGGTCCACATTTAAAAATGGATGAGTCATGGGAGCAGACTCGTTCGGCATCCCCCGTTCATGGACACATGCTTGAGCCACCTGCCCCTAATTTTCACGGCCCGCTTCAGGGGAGGAGGTCTCCATCACCAAACCGAATACTCCCTCAACCTCAAGGCACGCCTGTCCCAAATACTGTCGCAAAAGCCATGGCAAGAGAAGCTGCACAACGAGTTGCAGAGAGCAATAAGGTAAAGGCAGACTTTTCTGGGGTGGCTTTATTCATTATATCATTACATCCCATCAAAGATTTTTGTTCATCATGTGCTCTAAGGAGCAGCTCATCATTCCTAAACCCTGAAAATCTGTAGTTTGAGAAGTAACAGCGTGCTAAAATTCTGTGCCATCTGCCACAAATATGTTTATAACCATAAAGAGCAGTGATCAACATTTGAGCAGCATGGAAACCCCATAACATCACGAGAAGCGTTGTCTCCAAAGATGCAGAGCCTTACTTCTGAAAGAAAATATTGAAGTCATCAAAGTCTTCACGAGTGCCCATTTCTCAGTGCTGCACCTTCACAGATGTTTCCAAGTGCTTCAGCTGAGCTGCCACATGAAAGCTTTTCATTCCAGCTCCTTTTGTAGCTGCTGGAAGCATCACTGCCCCAAGGAAACTCCTTGATTTTGAGACCCTTTTTCCCTATGGCTGCTGTAGTGACTCAGATGTTTGCTGGTTAATTGAAATCCCATCTTTGAGGCTCTTGGGTCAGCATAGCTGATACATATGCATCCTGACAAGGTGCTCTGGCTTTCCTACCAAGCACACAGTATTTAAATACTCCTAGAGCCCTGGGCAGTCACTTTCTCCTCACAAGCTGCCTGTCACTTGTTTCAAGCTCTGGTGTCACTGTTTTCATATGTTCTCTTGGTCCTTCACCTGGCAGCCATCAGTTGCTGTGTCCACTCCCTGGTCTCCCATCATACCTCCAAAACAGCTCCAGTAGTTTTGACAGTTCACACATGTCTTAACAGCCCCAGCTTAGTGACTGTCCCTGTCCTGGGACAGAATTGAGCTGGTGAGTGATGACACAGCTTTTTGGGAAGCTGAATAATTCTAGATCAATAAGATCTGCTAAATCCATATATATGCATGTGTATGTTTCATCCTTTTGTTGATAAATAAAGCAAACTGGAATAAATGTAATAGAGGGAGAAGAGGCAATTAATTTTTTTGGCAGTCTGAGGGGAAAGTTGATTGAACAACCATATAGGGAAAGATCTGGTTTTGAAAATTGCTGACATACATATGCTCTGAACCATGTTTAATTATGTTAATTTTAGTGATGCTTGAATTGTTTAATTCAGGGATCTGGACAGAATTTTATAGATGGATTCACTCTAAATTAAATCGAATTCTGCCAATGATATTTGTCGTGTTTAGTCCCCAGTAGTAGAAATTCTTCCCTTGAGGTAGGCTGCTGCAGAAGCAGCTGTGTGTCTTCTCCCTGCCCTTCATCCCTGTTGGGTGGCTGATGATTATTGTCATGAGAGTAAGCAGCAGGATTCAGTAGTTGAGAGTAAGACTCACCTCCAGCAGAGGAAGAGCACCAAGTCTCATTGCACTGAGGTAAAAAATGCTGTAGTTGCTAGGTGTGCTGCAAACCCCCTGCCAAGGGTAAATCGGTGTCTTCATTAGCAGCCTCTGACCATAGAACACTCATAATTTTGTTGTAAGGGGTACAGGGAGAAAAGCTAGCAGCTGAGTTGATGGTCACATAAAAACACATAATTGTTCATGAGCAAGAGTTATACGACAAGGAAAAACTTATTGAAAACTCCTAAAAGGTTACAGTCAGGGGAAACTACCATGGCTTGAAACTGTGAGTATGTTTACATGTGGTGTTCTTGAGTCCTTATGTCTTATATTTGTGATTTCTTCCATCGGTTGCAGGAACAAGTCTGCTTCACAGTCTTCCATTTTTTTTGTTGCTTTGCTAGATGGAGAGGAGGAGTATTTTTAGTGAAAGGAGTAACGCAGCCCAGTATGCTAACTCAGATGAAGAGGAAGATGGTTACGATTCCCCTAACATCAAAAGAAGGGGGGCTTCAGTTGATGATTTCCTGAAAGGGTCAGAACTTGGAAAGCAAGTAAGTAGCCTGGTCCTGTTATTGTGCCAAGTGTCCAACATGAAACAAGTGTCTGATGAAGCTCAGCAGACTGCCCAGGTCACCAGCTCATTATTCCAGCCATACTGGTAAACTGTACAGACAAGCAGCTGAGATGTGGGGAGGTGGATGGATGTCCTGTTACTGGAGCATAACATAGTGGGAACACATGGTGTCTGCTTTACTGAGATCTGCAGAACAGAAGGTTTGGATATGAGTGTTTAAAGGCTGGAAACCCTTAAAGTTATATTACACGTATATTACATGTAATTACATGTATATTAGCATGTTACATAGCCAAGAGAATGGATCTGGTACAGACATCAGCTCTTCATTGGTATAGCCGATAAGGAGGAAGCAATGCAGTCATTTCTAGCATTCTAATACTTCTAGAATATTTGATTCTTCAAATACCCTACTGCAGTCTGACAGATTTGTCATTTGAAAATTTGTCCTTGGAAATACAATGAGTTTGGTCTATGACCTGAGTTATTAGATGGAAAGGTTAACTGAGGTCATTCCTACTTAACATTAGCAATTCATACTTTTTCCTCCTTGTCTTGCAACTAATTGGAAACTTACAGGAACTTGAAATATTTGGACTAATTTAAAAATACAGTTAAGGTTTTAACCAATCTACTCCTGCAATGTTTAAGAGAATTAAAGCTCCAAATTCCATCAGCTAATTGTATCATATGATGATGGTAACATCCTGCAAGAAATCAATGGTGATCACTTTTAAATTACAATGTGATGTAACAAACAGCTGTGAAGAACAGATGATACGTGAATTGTCCTAGGGCTTTTACAGTTTGGTCAGCAAGTCCATCGATGCATGAAGGACCTCTTTAAACCAAGGGAATTTAATCAAGACTAAAACTAGATTTGGCTGTAAATGCAGACATCCTTTTCTGTTTCACCTATGGGATTAAGATTGGATTTCTTGAAGTGGGAGCATAATGGGCAAAAATAAAACTTATACGTGATCTCTCCACTAGAACAAAGCAGCAAGCAGCATGTTGTAATTTATATGTGGTCATCAGTGCCATGTTCAAACCTGAGAAATGCTGAGTTCCTCACTGGGGTCATACAAGGATTTTCAGCTTTACAGTGAGTAAAGTGTTTTCTCTCTCTCCCTGTCCATTAGCCTCACTATTGCCATGGTGAAGAGTACCACACAGAGAGCAGCAGAGGTTCTGACTTGTCTGATATCATGGAAGAGGATGAGGAAGAGCTGTACTCCGAAATGCAGCTGGAGGACGGAGGAAGGCGACGAGTCAGCATGACTTCGCACAACGCACTTAAGGTAAGCGTGGTGCAGAGAAACCTCAGGAATCCCTCCATGTTTCGATTCTTCCCTCAAAGCATTTCTCGTAGTCAATTATGGATTTTGCAGACCATTAAAACTCAGTGCCTTATAGACCTAGAACTGGGTTAACCATGTTTATGCTGTGAAGGCCACTTTAAGACATCTGTTATTTTTTTCCCCCATTATTTGATGCTAATCCTTTAACTAATTGACTATTTTCCCACATGTAATTGTTGAAGCTGCGGTTTCTGTTTCATATCTGGGGCCCTTCCCCATGGCCATACAACAGTATCCTACATGTGCTACACAGACAAGGAGTTGTTTCTGAGCTAGATTTTTATAAACATACATACATATAGAAAAGAAACAACTTAGGTTTTTCATGCCTGGGTAATTTGTCCCTGGTTCCAGTGCTAGTCCCATCTCTTCCACAGGCTTTAAAGCATGCTTGTATGAAAGGGAGTTGGGTCAGCTTTGGTCAATGCATTATCACAAATCCTTGTGCTCTGGTTATTAAGGAATCACCAGGGACAGTAGGAAATACCTATCAGAAATACTGCTTTAATGCTACACAGGAATATTCCTCAGGAAAGACATCTTTAGTGTAACAATTAAGCAAAGTAGAATGTTCAACCTACCCAGTACAGAATATATATTTGTATGTGTAAATTGTATTTGCTTTTTGTGTGTCTAGGCCGTTATGCTAATCTGTGTTTTCTTAGAAAACTGGATAATTTGAATGATAAGGAAAGCCACAGGTTGACTTTTCTTGCAGTGTGCTGTTGTTTACCTAAAACCCAATACAGTTTTCTCATGCATACAAGAGTTTTGGCTGTTATTACTTTCATGTACTATCAGTTCAGTCCTTTTATTCTGATGCCATCTGGAATGAGACAGGGACTTTTTCAAAAGAAAATATAGTCAGTGTTTCTATTATTCTGCTAAAATACAGGTGGAAACTGAAATCCTTCTGCATGTTCCTTCTGTCCCTTTCTTCTGGGAAAAAGTGAATTATCCCTAGAATGTTCTTGTTCTTTGTGCATCAGAAAGTACATTTACTTACCGATTTTAAATTAGTATTGCCAATGTTGATATTTAAAAAGAAACTTTTAGACCTTTAATTGGTGTAGTAAATAATTTCAGACCTGTGAGTCTGCAGGCATACCTGTTTGATACAGTGTATGTGGAGGGTACGGTTGGTTGACTCATCCTGCAGAAGCACAATTCAGTATGTGAGTGCTTCCTGGGGAAGGACTCGTGGATGCCCGAGTCTCATTTGGATAATGTGGCCCACCGTGCTGATAAGTTTTCTGATAGAAAATGCAGGTCAGATTCTAATCCCAAAGTGCTCCATAACTTCCCCTCCTTTCACGAGATCAAATGTCACTTTGCAAAATCAATAATTAACAGAAAAAATGAAAACCATGTTGACTGAATTTTGCATCGTGTTATCAGATTCCTGTTCCTCTTGCATCTGAAACTGTGCCAGCCATGCCCTTGCAGCTGTAATTGAATATTCTCTCCCAAGTTAATAGGTGCCCCAAGTAACAAGAAAACATTTTGCATGCAGCTATATATTTATTTCAACGGGAGAGTTTTATTCCCTCCACTGGTTCCCTAAAACAAAGGCTGACATGGGTGATCAAGGGAATTCAACTCCCTTACCTGATCTGAGCATTCTAAAATGCGGCACATTTATAAACCATGTCAATCAAAGCTAGCACCTCCTGCATCATTATTCTGTTGTCTCTTCTCAGATTCCAAGAAAGACACTGCAGAGGATGCTTCTGTTATCCCAACCTATGTTTTGTGTAAATCATAGAATCAGAGCACGGTTTGGGTTGGAAGGGACCTCACAGCCCCCCCAGTCCAACCCCCATGGGCAAGGACACCTCCACCAGCCCAGGCTGCTCCAAGCCCCGTCCAACCTGGCCTTGGGCACTGCCAGGGAGAGGGCACCCACAACTTCTCTGGGCAACCTGGGCCAGGGCCTCACCCTATTAAATGTAATAGAGAAATTACAAAATAGATCTATCATCATATTCAGAATGCTTATTTTTATCCATGCTGCGATAGTTTTTACCTACTTGTGGTATAAACAGAGACTTTTACTTACCTTTGCTAGTAGGCTGATGTCCAAACACCGGTTTTATCAAGCAGGTACGAGGTTGTGATGAGACATCTGGTGACAGTGCAGACCAAGTGACACCAGACAGCAGCCTGCTTCTCAGCCTTCTTTCTGTGGCAGCCAAGCTTTTAAAGCGGTGCCCTTATCTTACAGTTTTACGAAGGAAACTAGAACTCCTTTAATGATGTCTGCAGAATGGCTCTCCCCTGGCAGGAGACTTAGGAGTATTCGCTACTCATGTAGGAAGCTGTAACAGACGCAGAACAAGAAAGCTGGCTACAACTGAGAACTTCCATTCTCAGATATGGGTTCTGGTTCCACAGAAACTCAAGTAGCAATTTGGCATGGGGCAAGGAACATACTGAGCATTGGAGCTGTGTTTTAATGCCATTCTCATTCACCATGCTGGAACCTGTATGCGGCTTTTATTGCTTTGTTTTAAATGCATGGGTTTCTTCTTGTTAAGAGCGCCACTCAGTTGTTTGTACTGACCTCTCATGTCGTATCTGACACCCAGCAACTTCTTAATCACGTCTTTATTTTTCACAGATTCTCATTCAAAGCATGACATCCTTTTCACTGAATAAGCTGCATGTCTTATGTTTGCCATTGCTCTAAAACTAATTCTGTCTTTATTTTTCTTTTCTTCTCCCTTTTCCCTCCCATTTTATTTTTGTCACACACTATTTGTTCCCCGTCTGGTTTTTTTTTAACATTACATACTCTTAAGGAGTGCGATAAGAATAAGACCACTGAAGCCACTTTTTTGGAACAGCCTGACTTTTCACAGCAGATACACCACAGTAAAAAGCTTTTCAGTATTCCAGAAGTAGCTGAAGAGGATGGTGAATACTCTGAACTGCTGTACAAGCAGGGTTTAGGTATGCCCTATAAAAAGAACCCCACAATAGCTAGAGACTCTAGACCACCTAGGCCCTACAATCAAGACCAGCAGCACAACTTCTGGTACCCAGCCAAGCACAGAATTTCAGGCGTGGAGGATTCTGCTGCGGACGACAAAGGATGTAAATATAGCCGGTCCTTGTCACGAAGCCCAGACAGTGGACTAGACTGTGGAAGCGAAGAAGAGGAATCCCGTTTTAATTTCAGATATACTTGCGATTCCGTTTCTGCCAACGTTGCGTCTAGCTGTTGCGCAGAGACCGTTACCTGTTCCTGCAGGAAAAGCATGAGGCCATTGCTTGCTCGCAGGAAAACTTTAACCAGACAAACCAGCATTGAAGAAGATTTTGGTGACCTGGGCCCTTCCTTTGTAGAGCCCAGGAGTGAACAGGTCAAGCCCAGTTACGAGAAAAAGTATGAGACTCAGAGATGTCATAGGACAGATAATTTGTCTAACGAAGATGTTCAGGGAGGCTGGAAGACCGACTTAAAACTGGCTGACTCTAGGGCAGCCGGTCTGCTTGCAAGGCCATCCCACAGAGATGCAGAAGACTCTCTGGTGTGTGAAATAAATCTTCCTTCTCCCATCTGCTTGCCAAATCAGTCTGTGATTTTTCTTTCGTTCTTTTTTACTTTGTCTTTTTTTCTGAATTAATTTTTACAGTCCATCCTTTGGGCCTATCTGCTACATTTTACCCTTCTTTTTTTTCCCCCTCCCCATTCATTTTTGTTTATTATTCTGCATTTTCCTTTACGGTCTTCTTTTGTGTCATGCTGAAATCAATTTAATTTGCTTTTCAATGATTTTCCCACAGAACAAATTACAATAATGGCTGCTTTTATTAAAGGACAACTGAATCTAAATTTTAATTAAGGGTTAGCTGAACTATAATTTTCCCAAAAGTTTTTCTTTATTTTGCCCATCTAAATGTTGCTTTAAAGAAAAAAAAAAGCCGCATTTAACTGGAAAAATATTACATCAGTTTTTTGTTGTTTGTTTTTTTTTTTTTAATGTCGAGGAATTCATTTCATCGTGTTGTTTTTATTCACCTCATTCCCAGAATTTTCAGAATGTGCTCTTTGTCATGACGCGCCTCCGGACAAGAATCAAGGTTCTCCCCCAGAGTGACAGTGATCCAGGTTTTTGGAGCGCCAGGTTTCATCATATTTCCATTTTCGATCTTCTCTCTGCACTGTCACTACTTTGCCTTCCTTTTTAGACCATCTCTTCTTGCCTTTGAAGTTGCAGACTGCATCTCTGCAGGAGGATGCAGGCAAACAGCTTCTTCCCAGGGGAGAGGCCAGGGCTTTTCCGTATCTTGCAAGGATGCCTCTGCCTGATCTTGCCCACTTGCATTTCTGTCCATGAATCTATAGCAGAGCTTCCACGCTTTTTAGATGCATCCGTAGGCGTCCCTGCTCCCTAATGACCAGAGCAAGTTCTTTACCCTCTCAGCCTGCAACAGTCCAGGGCGGAAACCTCAAATCTGGTGTGTTTCATGTAAGAGTAGAAATCAGCTGCCTGCTCTTCTAGCCTCACGGCTTATGCTGCAATGATCCTTCAAAATTTCTCCCATTAAAATTGATGCCCAAGCTGTATTAATCTCAGTGACTGCATAATAAACTCTGGAGAGCATTAAAATAGTGCCATTTAGTTATTAAAATAGCAACGTTTTCTGCAAGGGTAGTGAACAGAGAGAGACAGCTGTGATGTGAGCCGAAGTGTGTCTACATTCCCTTCTACGTGTTTCAGTGACCTTTAAAAGGCTCTAACAACCGAAGGCCATTCTAGAAAAGCAGAGCGCTCAAAGGCAGAAGGACGTACGCTTGTTCACGTGCTGCAGACTGGACAAAGCTGTATAGCTGAATACAGAAAGGCTGGCCCTTTCAGGGCAGCCCAATCTCCACAGCTCTCGTGACGGGTTGCACTGCTTTTCAGGAGGTTATAACGTCATCTTAGCAGCAACAACAAAGGCAAAAGAATATTTCAAAAGTTCTTCTTTTCTTTTCTTTTTGTTCTGATGTGCGACTGCTGGTTACAAAACTCTGCCATAAATCAAGGAGCCATTTTTTTCTTTTGCAGGTTTGCCAGGCAACAGCATTTACTTTTCAGCTAACCTTTCAGTTAAAAACTAAGTTTAGTTGCCTTTAGAGCTTGTGCTTCCAAATGTGATTGACCTGATTAATGTCCGACCATATAACCACAATGTGACCATGCATGTAACTTACAAACCTGTTTTTTTTCTGTTGTTGTCTTTTAGCTTTTAGGTAATCCATCATCTGCAGGACGGCCTGAAAGGGTGGAGCATGCAGGACGAAGGTCCTCTCATGGCAGTGCAGTGCCACAAAGGTCTCGACCAATGTTGGTCCCTTCCATTGGTTAGTTGGACAGATCGGTGCACTTCTGTTCTTTGCAGCCTCAGAGTTGTAAGGTCCTTAAAACACAAACAGCAGACGCTTGGATACTCAGTTTTAATGGGGTGAAATGGAACAAAAAACATCTCCATCTAGATACGGGTGCACTGGGGTCTCACAGGGGCAGCAGTCATTGACATCACTGGGAGGAACTTAGTGGGGATCGAAGCTTTTCTAAGCTTGGTTAAGCTTAGATGCTGTTAGATCTTACCTAGGAAGAAATTTGCCATCAGGCTACTGTGTGACCAGTAAAATAAATGTACCCATTCAGCCACTCATTCAGCCATCCATCTCTCCATTCATCAGCCATCATTTTGCATTCACTTTCCATTTTCTTGACTGCTTTTTGGAATTTAGCAGAAAAAACGGAAGCTGTTAAATGTAACAAGTGACTTGAATTTGCACATATTTACTAGATTTCCTATTTTATCTGGAATCATCCTTATTCTGGTTTACGTATGACTTGAACTATTTGCTGGTGTATACCAGAAAATCCAAAAAGTAGTGCAGAAAAGATAATGGAATCAAGACACTATGGACAAATACGTATCTGTTAAAACATGCACTCTATCCTGACAGATAAGGAACATTCACGCTAGAAATCAGGAAGCACAGGCAAAGCAAAAGCAGAAAGAGCCCCGTGCGCTGTTAGCAGAACTTGAATCCAGGAAGATGGAAAGTCGGTCCAGTTCCTGTCCCTCACCTGGGCTTTCATTCGTGGGTACTGTAGGCACCATCAGGAAAAGGAATCAGAGCCAACCAGTTCTCAGCTGACATTGATGTGAATAAGAGATGCCACAAATGGGCAATAGCAGAAGGAAAGAGACTGATCATTAAGGAATGCTTTTATTCTTAAATACCAGATCCTTTTCCCTTTTGACAGACTCACACCGAAATGCCTGCACTGTGAATTAAAAGCAAAATCCCTGTAGTGGGCACAATTATTTTGATATCTAGTAGTTGTTATTATTATTGAAACCCTAGAGCAGAAAACAAGTGCAGCTAAAATGCATGAAGCTTTCCTAGTGTTTTCAATATGCACGGCTGTTCAGAGGCTGATTCTCATCCCACAACCTGGTGTAAACCAGAGGAATCTCCCCAGGTGCCAGTGGATTGCACTGGTGTGAGAGTGGGATGGGGAGAAGCGGCTCCCAGGAGGCCCCCTTGCTCCTATGGACAAGTTATTGGTAGCTGGATCAAACAGCTTTCAGATGGTGGTGTGAAGACTGTTCCATTTTCATGTCTGTTTTTCTTTTTTTGCTGAAAACAGCCCTTTTTTATCAGGTGTAAAGATTTCTAGTGTATGTTTGGACTACTTAAAGCAAGTTTTTGTCTCTAAGTTATTTTATATTATATGCTAAAACATTTTTTATAAACAGTGAGAGAGTGGAGAGCTCTGAATCAGTCCTTTGGGTTCCCTTTCACTTTTCATTTTAATTAAAAAATAAGGGAAGTGATTAAATTTATCAGAGCTCACTTTCTGTCAGCAAAGTTGGGACACAAAAACTACAAACTAATGGCTGCACTGTTTGGCAGTTCAATAGCAACATCTCAGGAATTAGATAAAGAAATTAATTTCTGATCGTCAATCTGTGCTCAAGTGGATATTTAACAGAAAATCTCAGGATTTTATTTCTTTCAGTGTAGCTTAGAGAGTGAAACAGTGCATTTTGTATTACGTACAGTCTACAAACTCTCTTTGGGGAAGCTCCATTAGGAATAAATTACAACATTGTCTAACGCTGGTAAAAGGCAAACTGCTGAGCATCACGTACAGTTTATGTATGTGCTGTGAAGCTCTTGAGTGGCCTTATGTGACTTAGAGCTCAAGAAGTCTATGTAGTCTACCATTCTATGATTCTAAGTCTAATTTCTGACTGAAAGACTAGCGATTAAATTGACTGCAAGATACGCATGCATTATTTCTCACTTGCAGCATCACACTGTAATACATCACTTTCAGGATAAGTGAAGCAGATGTAAATGCTTGATAAAACTCTGCACAAAAGTTGCTTGCTGTAAGCATGCTGGAAAGAAATCTAGAAGATATGAAGTGTATCAAGAGGTCAGAGAAATAAAATGTGCAAAAGCAGGGCATCCAAAAGCATAAAGCAGAGCATTGGATAAGCTTGAACCCACTGCTCACAACTCCCCCTGACAGAGGAGGTTTCCCATGAATAAGGGCTGCAGGTGTGGGTTTTGAAAAGGGACTTGTTACAGTTGTGTCATTATAATACATAGCTCCACAAAGTGAAAAGCAAAGGAAAGTTAAAGGAAAGAAGCGAGTAAATACGATCAAGCCAAAGTTTAGACTGCTTAAATACGTGAAACTCATTGGCCTCAGCAGCCAAAAATGTGCTTGCCAAACTTCTTGGCAGCGGTTTATTCCTTTACATGCATGTCTGAAGTTTTTACTGAGTTATTCAGCTAAAGGGTCTATTGATTTATTGATGAAAAGTTCTTAATGCAGCTCTGGGAGGTTCAGTTAGTGGGAAAGACCTTCAAAACTGTAATGTTCTTAGGAGTCCAATTATCAAACCTTTCTCCAAAATGTTCCAGAATTTAAATTCTTTGAGGTATTTTCTCCATTAATCTATAAATGTTTTGGATTAGTATCTTCTCACAGGTAGGATTTAAGTAAATTAATTAATTTTTGTTTTTAGGTTGATACTTTAGAAGGTGAAACACAGTTTACAGTGCTCTTGACCTTGCAGATCTGGCAGGTAGGATTGTTTAAACCTCATAATAACAGATGACTGCTATCCAAAGATCTAACAAACAATATTTACACTGTATGACTTTTAAAAAGCACCAATTCAGATGCTTTAAAGTAAGGAGATGATGCCCATTTCTGTGATTCCGCTGCTGAAGAAGGATTTCTAGAGGCTGAGGCATTTGGCAAAGCTCATGCAGGGTTTAGCCTTCCTACTGTATGCGAGTCAGAAGCAAGAGGTAGGCGAAGCCTGCCCGCAGGAGCCTCCGCAAAGGCAACTCTACAATATGTTTTAATAGATCGTTCCCTTTTTCTCCATAGAAATTACAATGGACAGTAACAGTGAAGGCGGTCGGTCTCGGTCAGGTAGTGAGGGAAATATTTCACCTGTAAAAGAAGAAGCTTATTATCGCAGCATTGGTGGACACAAGAAATGGCCTCAGCAGCGTACCATGGCCTCTGAATATAGATACGGTATGCCGACCATTCTTCATCCTTTCTGACAGACACGGTTTAGAGCTGCCTGTTAACAAGTGCGGTTTCTGTATGCCAACATTGCATGCAATGCAGAATGCCAGGGGAAGTAGCTCTTGAGTCCTGTCTGCTCCCAGGTAAGTTCCTCCAGCTCAGCCGTCAGGGACAAACAGCCCCCAGGCCTCTGTCCCAAAACTGCCGTGCAGCCACCTTGCCATACTCGACCGAGTCCAAGCATACTGCATTGCATGAACCTCTGTGAAGCTATGCTGCTCCCAGCGCCAGTCAGTATTTACTGTATCCACCTGAACAACCATTCAGCGAAATGACCACGTTTCCACTCGATTCATAGGGACTGGACAGGGACAGACAGTAGCTGGTGTAGCACAGCCCAATGTCCTGTAACAGGAAGCAGTCACCAAACATTATTCTGATTTATGGCTTGAGCTAAAGGAAAATTCAGGGTCTTTCCAATGACCACACAGGACTTTGGCTGTGTCACTTGTGATGGCAAAAATTATTCTTAATTTTAGGAATAATTGCATCATAATGACCAACTTGCATTACACGAGTAAGACAATTATACCCACTACTGATAGTATTTGTTGCTTCATCAACATAGAAATCATTACATGATCAACAACTCAGTTTTCATAGTCCATAACACGGTGAATTGAAGTGTCTGACACAACCCATAAAAGCAGCTCAGGCCATATACAGAGCTAAGAAACACATCAGGGTTTTGTTGATATCTGAAATGTAACAAAAAGGGCCCTGAAAGTTTAGGTAAATCGTCATTTAATGCTGAGTTTCAAGTAAATGTGTCTGAGTGAGTTACAACCAGGTCATCAGCTGTGGATCAGTGTGGATCTCACAAATTCAGTGCAGCTGTGGTTGCAGCTGTGCATCCAAAGACGAAGATTTTACAGACACAATTATGTGTGTGCACATGTATGATGCACCTATGTACCTCTTGAGAGAAGTAAGATACATGGGCAATGAGCTGATCAAGAGATTATCTGGTTTCTGGTTCACTGAAGCGAACGTGACTCTTCTGAGTCAGATCGTTATAGGCCAGTGCTTTGAACAGAGGCACACTTGGCTATAATTCATGTTTGCATCCACACCCCATTAACTGCAGTTGGATGCAAAAGTCAGTGTTTTTAATTTAAAACCAAAAAAACCCCACCCCATAACCCAGCTGCTTTCCATTGCCTGGTGGGCCTGAGTGTCAGAGGAGAAGAGAAGAGAGGAATAATCCCATCTTGTGTCCCATTGCTTTCTGTCCCACTCTTCCTTTCTCTGCTTTGTGCCTGCCTAAAGCTTCTTGGCTGGAACTTTTCCCTGTCCTTGTGCTGCTCTGCATTTTCCCCTCTTCACACCCTTTCTTGCGCTCTGGACCCAAGCGTTAGCAGCTGTTCCCTTAAAGCTGTGACCCTCTGAAAATGTTTTCCGGTAGTTTAAAAATATCAAATGTTGAATAAAATGCATCTTATGTTGAGGCAAGAAGAGGAATTTTATCTAAAATGATCCATATTGAATATTCAGTTACCAAAAATGGGAGTCTTTAATATTTTATTTTAATTTTTAAGAGGTGATTATAGTAAAAAACATGTTTATATGAGAATTGGAAAAATAATTGATACAGGTGAACAACATTTTCATTGTTTTTGGAAGTGACTTGTGACTTTGAGGGCTTTATTTTTGGGGGATTTCAACTTTATATGTCTTGAAAGAGCCTATTCTGGGGAAGAACGCTGCCAGACGGCTCTTTCAAAACACAGTTAAAAGCCTTTGACCCCCATTGATCCAAGCACTCACTGTTAGCCGCTTGGGCCTGATTTTCTGATTCGGTTTTCCTGAAGTCCATCCTTGAGTAAGTTGTTGACTCATGGACTAGACCCATTCCCCAGGTCATTTGAAAACCTGAGAGACGTATGAGACACAAAGTTGGTTCTCATGTTTCTATGTCCCAATGGATTTGGTACCGTGCAGCGGACAGAGCTCAGTGCCAGTCAAATGCTGTGATATTCATGGATGATCTTTCCCGATGAGCTCATGGTTAAACGCAGTCATCGCTGCCCATTCCCCCTGGATTTCAACACTTGCTGGTGTTTGGGTTGGTCTGGGGCACCGCTGGCTGTGGTAACCATTGGTGTTCAAACACCACTGCAGGCAGTGTGGTTCCAACGCTGGCCTAACCAGCACTACTGAAATCCATTCTTCTTGCCTGTCTGGAGAGAAGCCGTTATGATCACGTTTTAAACCCGGTACCTGAACCACGCGGTGTCAACACAGTGGGATGCGCTGTCTTGTGTCCGCGAAGAGCAGAGGCAGCTGTGCTGGAAAGCGGGCGCATCCAAAGCACGGGTGTTTCTGCAGTGCTGATAAAGCCTGCCAGACTCATCAATAGTCACCTTCAACATGCTTCATTAATTTACAGCAAACTCGAGTTAAACCCAACCAAAACTGCTTTCTTACCTGAGCTGTATTCACGCGTGTAGATGCCAGCGTGGTGCAGGAGATCACCACCACATTCAGTGCATGCAGATGGTGTATGCTTCTTTAAAAACTAACAACTTGTCAATTAGAAAAAAAACACCAAAAAAACCCCAAACCACCAAGCTTAATAGGACATGCAGTAAGTCGTTAGGCTTTTTTCACTGAAAAGCCAAACATTTTTCGAATATTAACTGGAATAGTTGAAAGATGAGGCCAACTTGTATTACTGAATGGTTCTTTTCTGCATTTGCTTTCATAGATGGCTATGGTGGTCATGACCATCTTTCTCCAGATATTTATGAAGAATCAGAAACAGATCCTGGCACAGAAGATATTTCTACTCGGATATTTGTTGCACTCTTTGACTACGATCCGTTGACCATGTCCCCAAATCCTGACGCTGCGGAAGAGGAGCTGCCATTCAAAGAAGGACAAATCATTAAGGTGGGATCCAAAATACAAAGGAAATTAAGGACCCAGGTTTACAAACAGAGTTTCCTTTGCTCCCTGTAGAGAAAGCAAATTGTATGACTGCAGTCCAAGGCTTTTTTCCTCCAGAAATTCAAGCTGTAAATCTCCCTGGGTCTGGAATCCAGTATCAGTGCTAATGGCTTAAAAATCATTGGGTAACGGGTAAAAGTCTCGAAGTTGCTATGGGTAATTAGGGCCAGACTCAATTAGTGATTGTGACTCAAATTGGGACTCTGAAGCCTCTATGTCCATTGCCACAAACCCTGCAGGAAAATCCACTTCAGAAGGGATATCTTTCCTGCAAAAGTACCACAAAAGTGCTCAGTGCTGTTCCTCCATACACACCTGAGCTGGCGTACACTTCAGATTAATTAAAGCCCCCAAATTAGGTGTTTCTCTTCCAGAGTCATCCTCTTCTGAAACTGGAAAAACCACTCCCTTCTCTGGCTGTTTGGTATAAAATCCACAAGCTGCCTTCAAGCAGGGTGCAGAAGACAGACAGCCCTGTTTGGGGTGACAGGGATGCTGTTGGGCCCTGTTGGTGTTCTCAGCCATCCCCAGCCTGCCCCTGCTCCTGCGTGTTCCGGTTGTGCAGCTGCAATGCACGTTTGTTCCCTTTGCTGATCCAATTTCCAAAAGGGAGCAGATTTCTCTGCTGACTCAGCAAATGAGGCTCCCCCTGCAGCCTCGTACTTCACTGGTGCAAACCAGGCAGAAGGAAGAGCTGCTGCTAATGCAAGGGTCATTGGGATTGCTGTGTGATCAGAAACAGAACCTGAAAACACGTGGGCTGGTTTGTTACAGCGCCCTTTTCAAAGACAGAGTGGTAACTTAAGCTGTTAACTCCACATCCAAACTGCGGTCATCTGTCTGCTTTAGTAACCATTTAGCCTGTATGAAAATCCCTAAATGCTGAAACCTTTGTTGACCAACGTTATCACTGTCTGAATAACAGGTTTATGGGGACAAAGATGCTGATGGATTCTATCGTGGAGAAACCTGTACAAGAATTGGCCTTATCCCATGCAATATGGTCTCTGAGATCCAAGCAGATGATGAAGAGATGATGGATCAGCTTCTGAAACAAGGCTTTCTTCCTTTGAACACGCCAGTTGAGAAAATTGGTAAGGAAAACCAAACACGCTTCACATCTGACTTTTGGGTGCTACTAACGTGGCTGGACCCGCTTTGCCTTTTGTTTTCACTGCCTGCAGACACATCTGAATTTGACAGCAATGTACACGGGATACATTCTGTGTCGGTATCTGGATGACCTTGTTCAAATAGTATTCGATCTTGGTCACGTTTTTGCTGCAAATGAGGACTTGTGTCTTCACCACTCCACTCATTACTTCCTTTTGTTGTCTAAAGAGAAATGTTTTGTCACCTGGAAGATTTCTAGACACAGAACATGATCCCTGTGCTGTGGAGTGTGCTGTGCTGAGGTGCTCTGTGATACGCTCACTGCTGCAAAGCATCAAAAAATCGCTTATTTGTTGTTATTTTTACTCTTCTACATTTTCCTACTTTACCAGTACTTGACAGGGACAGCGGCAAAGGGTTGTGTGTAATCTCATTTGGGATAGCACTGCGTATTATGAGATTTTATGGATATTGCAGTAATAAACCCAAAGCAGAGTTTGGCCAAACAGTTCAGTGTTATGAGCCACTTGTGGTCCATCGCTGGTGCAGTGCTGTACACAGATACACAACAGCTGAACTTAGATTTCCTTCTCAAAATACATTTCATACAACTGTCTCAATATGTTTTAAAATTCTCAGCATGATTCTAAAGGGCTGGAATGGGTTCAGTCCTGTTTAAAAGTGAACTGTAGAAGTGGTTGCTAAAAACCACAAATCTTCCACAATTGTTCTCTTAGATTGAATACCATTTCCAAAATTGTATTGGTAGACGTGAGACACAGTATTCTGTGTTGTTTTTTAAGATATTGAGATATTTTTAAATCCTCCATGGTCCATGAAAGGGAAGGATGATTTAGGTTCTTAAGTGCTCCAGTTCTTCCTTCAGACCTCTGTATTTATTTGCCTATGCCATACAAATACAGCAAGCACTCCCACACGCACTTACAGACGCCCTGCCCAGCTGCTCCTGCGGGTGTCGCACACAGCGACACGGACACGGCCAGGACAGCAGCGTGGGCTGCCGGCAGCGCCGCTCTGCACCCGCGGCCGTGCTGGCGTGGGGCTGCACTGGGAGCCCGCGGGAACGGGACACGGAGCCCGCTCTGGGTTCGGCTGTGACACCCCCGGGGCTGGGGGATGGAGAAGCGGCTGAACGTTTCTGCTGCTAGCAATGGGGTAGCAGGCGGGTGCAGGAAATGCCTTCCTAAACCGCCGCGGTGGGAACTCGCTGCTCTCAGGTCTTACCGAAGCTCTTATTGAGCTGTTGATACAGATGCTTGGGAAAATGACACTGCAGACCACAAAGCTCTCAGCAATTTCAATAGTTTGGCTGTCTAAGGGTCTTTTTTTGCATATGTAATTGGAATGTTGGTGTGCTCAACTGGCAGTGTCTTCTGAAATAGCCGAGTAATCACAGTCTTTATCTCGTGGTAGAAATGTTGCCATGCCTTTCGTTTTTAAGCAACTCTTTTTATTCTGGGATGTTTCTGAGCGAGCTGTTAGCAACCTGCCCCCAGCAGTTCACCTTTAAATGTTTTAGTGCTTTAAAAGTATGGTGTATTTCCTCTTTAAATTGTTAACCATTAAAAAACAAGCAAGCAAACAAAACCGACAAAACCCAAACACCCTTACTGCTGGATTTGGAAAGATCGGGTCGTCTGGCTTCGTTTTAAGCTCAGTACAAGTTCTGAAGAGCTGGGATCCACGTGCTCAGACCCTCGCTGTCCCAGAGGCTGCCCACGTGGAT
>NW_010199650.1:129559-155375 GCF_000695765.1 Mesitornis unicolor
CAGGCTCTACCTGCCGGTCTGTCTCGTGTTTTAACATCATATCAGACACTCTACATACTGTGTTCATATGACCATACTTGTCTTAATCCTTTGCCCACGTGAAATCCTTAAAACCAGAACTTTGAACAGCTTCGTATCTTCTCTTCTTTTATTTGTATGCATTCCTTTCCTGAAGTCAACTGTGACCGTTTCAAAGAGAGCACACGCTCTGTACACTGCAGATCCAGAAAGTCTAAAAGAGGTCTGTGCTAAGAACCGATCCTTTGATTCAAGCTGTAAATGAGCTGAAATGGTTTGAGCTGTCTAGATTGATTTATTTCTTTTTAATGCCTTTGAACTTTTGGAAACCAGAAGTTGGAAAATACTGTCCCATAGAAATTACAAATAGGGTCCCTTTTGGATTCTTGTCTTGGTCATAGAGGGGCCCTTGACCCTGAACGCTGGGCAATGTCTTGCCCCAGAGAAGTGGTTCAGAATAACAGCAAGTGTGACTCTGAGACAACCGTTTAGGTACGGGTTGATCCAGGCTGTGGGAGATCAGTGGATGGGGCCCTGTCTGTGCCTTGATTTCGGATCCCTCCTCGCCCTGTGTCAATCCCGTGCGCGGTGGCCGGGCAGTGACTCAGACCCCCCGCAGAGGTCGGTTGTCTCCTCTGTGTTGGTGCCAGGGGTGGTGCTGACGGCCGTGCGTGCATCCAGCACTTGGTGTCTGCTCCTGCACCCACCTGCGGCCTTCACCTCCCGCCCGAGCGGCCCCAGCGCCGCCTCAGCCCAGGTTTCCCTGTCACCGCATAACGCATCGGCCTCCCCCTCAGTGCCTGGCTGCAGGGTGCACTAACCAGCGTGTTCCTCCTGCTGCAGCAATAGTCCGCAAGAATCATGCTAATACCATGCAAATTAAATAATGAAGCCCCTTTTGGGCTTCTCTGTGAATGTTTAATATCAACCACTAAACATTTCACGTGGTTCCTGGAAACTACGAATTTTACTCCTTTCCTTCTGTTCCCCGCAAAGGAAACTTGTAAAATTAACCAACCAGTGCTCGGGAATGTGGGTTTTGTAGTCAGTCCTGAAACCACTGCAAACTGCTCGCAGAATGGGTCTGTCTTGGGCCAGCTGAGAGCATCTGGTTTTACCTCCAGTGTCCCAGTGAAGCTGAAGAATAATCCCAGGCACAAAATGCCTTGTGATAGGAGTTGGGGAGGGAATAGACAGTAAATGTGGAAGTTTAAATTAAATGAAGCAAACGGGGATTTTGAATGTTTGGCTTTGTATACCCTGGTAACCTCTGATTCTTACAACCAAGACTGCCTGGGAATTTTGGGGATGTTAGTTTTGCAGATAAATACTGCTCAGGGGATTTGGGGGATTGGACTGGATGAGCTTTTGAGGTCCCTTCCAGTCCCTAACGTTCTGTGGTTCTGTGATTCTGTGATTCAGTGCCTTAGAATAAAGAGGGCAAGCCACCTGTTCACAGTCATTTATGACACGTACAGTGCTGTTTTGAGGCCGTTATCTGTGTTAATAGGTTTGGTGATCTGTGATCTTTTATCACTGTGCTAGAGAAATACCAGCATTGTTACTGCCCTGTTGTGAGAATGACACAGGGAAAATTGCACCTCGTTTTTCTTTTCAAAAGAACTTTGATGGCTTCCCTTCCCTTCCCTTCCCTTCCCTTCCCTTCCCTTCCCTTCCCTTCCCTTCCCTTCCCTTCCCTTCCCTTCCCTTCCCTTCCCTTCCCTTCCCTTCCTCTCCTTGTGATCGCAACAGAGCGGAGCAGGCGGGGCGGCAGGCAGCAGGTGGTGTCTACAAGAAGGATGGTGGCGCTGTACGACTACGACCCGAGAGAAAGTTCTCCTAACGTCGATGTGGAGGTATTGCCGCGACTCTTCGCCGTGCGGAGCCGTAGCAGCGCTGGCGTTGATGGGCGCTGTCACACGTTTACGGTGCATGTGCACAGATTAAATAAATTCGTTCAGGATTACAAACGTTAGTCAGGTGTTTCCAGGCAGATGTAGAGGGCAAGCTCACGACTTCCGTGCAAGTAGATTTATGGTTCTTGTTCCAGCAGTCAAGGAGTTTCCTTTTATTTAGGATGTAGTTACTGTGGCGCAGTACGTGATACAGCTCACTGGGTCTGGCTGAACAGAGGCGACTTTCCCTCCACAGCCCCTTCCCTCCCCCAGGAGGGTTTAACTTGGCATCCTGAGTAGGCCCAAGGTCTGGCTGCACTCGGGTGTTTGTCAGAGGGGTGAGAACCTGCTGGGAGAGGTGCCACATTTAGCAAGATTTAAAAATAATAATTGTGCTCTCAATTTGGGTTCACCAACTGTGTCTTAAAACAAAGGGAAATTATTAATGGATTTACTGTTAACCAAGAAAATATGAACCTTTGCCTAACACAACATGAGCCTCCCCGTGTTCCTTTTCCTGCAGGCTGAGCTGACGTTCTGCACAGGGGACATCATCACCGTCTTTGGGGAGATCGATGAGGATGGATTTTACTATGTGAGTTGGCTTCTGTCCGGTCCCGTCAGGCTGCTGCAGCTCTGAGCAGCCCTCAGCAGCAGGAGCGATCAAACGACGGTCAGGGGGGGATTTCAGGTCACCGTTCCAGCTCAGTGCTCTGGGAATAGCCCAGATCCTGATTCAACAGCAACCAACGGGCACTGCCCCGCTGTGTGGGCAGCAGCAGAAGCTCCCTCAGCTGGAAGAGCCTGAGGCACTGGAGAGGGGTCACTTGCTCCTTCAGCGCGTTTTAGGGATTGGTGTTCACACAGCTCAGAGCTGCCGCTGGCATTTTATAAGTAATATTTGCCTCACTGATTTTGCTGGAAAATAAGTATTTCTATCATAGGTGTATCTATGCAAACATGTGAATGATTTCTGATGGGCAAGGCACTTCACATGGGACAAAAACCTAGATAGAGCCTGTCCCTATGATAAAGGGTTATGTCATTAAAACAAATCACTAAAATAGTTCAGCAGTCGTTCAAGCTCCAGTTAACTGACCGTACTGCTCTGCCGCTCCTTTAGAAGTGGTGGGGTTTAATCACGGGAGATTTGCAGCACTGCTGGCCCAGCTGCTCTGGCTTCACAGTGACAGCAGCAGCCAGTCCACATCTTGCACTCGTGTTTCCCATTTCCACGGTGCACTGGCCACAGAAATCAGGCCCAGCTGCCTCCTTCACCCATGTTTTAGACGTGACCCCTGCTGAGACCCGAAGGGATCAAGTGATGATCGCAGCAGCGTCTGCAGGCACTGCAGCCCCAGGTGTAGACGTGGTGTGTGCTTCCCTTCCTCTTCTCCCCTGCACACACAGATCCGGGGTACCTTGCTCTCTCCCAGTCACCTTAGAGGGGTACTTCCTCTTCCTCACTGCTCTTTGCAATAGTCAAGTGTTTCCTTCTCTCTCTGCTGTAATGGAAACATTCACTCAAGTTTTCACCGCATTGCAGGGTGAACTTAACGGACAAAAGGGGCTGGTTCCTTCCAACTTCCTTGAAGAAGTGCCTGACGATGTTGAAGTCTATCTGTCCGATGCACCCTCGCGCTATGTCCACGATGCACCGATGCGCACGAAAGCAAAAAGGGTAAGCAACCGAATACGAAAACCTTAAATCTTTATTTTCCATTCCATTCTGTCTCATATCATATAATTTAGACCTTACTTTTAACATTTTAAATCCATTTGCCCATTTAAATTTAACTTTCAACTATATAAAACAGAGAAAAATTACTTTATTTAGCCTTCCACTAGCTTGTTACATTTGTAAGTGAGTGAAGAAACCAAATTGGACTGCAGTCATTCCAGTACCTTCAATTATAGTTGGAGTTTAAACAACCTTTCCCTGGCAAAAGCAGTTACTTCCTAATGTTCCTAAACTCCTCTTACTACCTGAAAGCAAAAGCTCTTGTGGACGAGACCGGTCCAGGCCTCCCTTTCCGTGCAACCCATAAATGCAGCCGATTGACAGTGTGCATCTGTTAATCCTTATGCCTTCCTGTTCCAACTGGCATGAGTTGATTGCCCAGGGCCTTCTCTTTTATGAAAGACTAATCGTGTTTAGAGTATCTCATTTTTGGTTTTGTTTCATCACTGCAATACTTTTATATATTATATATTTTATATATATTTTTATTTCTTTGCTCATCTGCTTGGAAACAGAAGAAGAGTGTTCATTTCACACCTTAATAAGGCAATGTAGCCTTCACGTAAGTGAGCAACTGAAGATACCAATAGAGATTTCAATTAAAGCTACCTGGCTATCTAATGCAAGTCTTGAAACTTAATTGTGGGGAAAACCAAAAGAAATATGTCTCCAAAATCCTTGGCCACAGAAGAACAGGCTGTATGCCTTCACTGCACCTAGTCAAGTGAATTCAGTCTTTTTTTAGGAGACAAATCCTTTAAAAAGTCAATGAGTCGATCAGACCTCACTTTATGAAGGTCAACGTTTGGAACATATTTCTTCATGAGCTAAATGTTTATGTTTACATAGAAAGGAGTTTGATGTCTAATACCCTGCAAACAAAAGCTGCATATTGCATTGTTAGCCAACCTGGGACCTAACAACTCCAAGTTCCTGTACGAGAGAAAAGCACAACCCCCCCAACCCTTAAGGGCCATTCAAACGGAGCGCACGCTGATACGTACGGTAGTTTACAAGGGTATAGTTGGTTTTGAAACTCATTGCTCTCAAATATAGCTACTTAAATTGTCTGCCTTAAAATGTGTTTTCCACGATCGATTATACCCCAGTTTGCCTAAGACCAACAACAACGATTCTGGAAACAACCCTTCCTGGGGTACAGTTCGCTCGGATTTCCCGAGGAAGTGCACATTTGAAATGTCAGCAACTGTTTGGTTTACCAATGCAATAAAGTCTCTCTATGAAACATGCAGCTCACTGAATGAATGCATTAGACTAAATATCTGGTATCTTCAGGTGTACGTTGGGGTGCTTTACCAAGTTGTTTTCTTTTTCTTTCATTAGAATTAGACCTTGATTTAAAATCAAAGTAGGCTTGAAGCCCCTTTGCTTACCTCGCTAATGTTTTAACTTGAACTGCAAGATAACGGGGTCCCCAAGGCATGGATTCCACTGTGAAATTATCATCTTAACTGCTAGCACCACACGTTGTCAGCCGGGCACTGTAGTTAGGATAGGCTGAGTGTAAGTAGTTTTAGCATTTCCATTCAAGTGCTTCTGATGACTGAAAAACCTCGCTGTCTCAAATATTTAGGAATGCTGCCATCTAAATATCGTACAAGTATTCACCTTCATTCAGCAACCTCATGGCTGCAGCACACATCGAGCAGGCAGGGTCTTTAAGCTTTCTTTGATTGTGATTAAGGTTCATTTTAGCTTTTTCTTTTCTCTTTTTTTTTTCTTTTTTATTTTTCTTTAAGCCAGTGTGCCATCTTCTCAAATATGTACATAAAGTTTGCTAGACAATTTTAAAGAAAATGCATTTAAAGGACATTAAAAAAATTAAGTGATCATGTAGCATTTGAAGTAATTTCTTCTGAAAACGGTTTGGCTTCTATAGATCGTTAATCTCTCGTAATTAATGCATTTATTTTTCTTAAATCTATGGCTACAGCATCCCCCTTCCTTTTTGTACTATCAGAGTACTGAAATGCAAAATCAAAACCAGTTTTGTGGCTTTTGTGGCCAGAACTATGGCAAAACAAGCATACCCAGCCCTTTTAAAAACTAGAACCAAAACAGGGCTGTATTGGGGTGTTTTCTGTTGTCTATACTTTTTCCCCCCCAAATTTATGTATTTTCCATAAGCCCAGAGTTCTCTTAAGCCACAAAGTAGAACGCAACCAGCCCTTTTGGTTAAGTGGGTAATGGGACAAGTGATGTTACCAACGTTCTTGATAATGACAGCTTTTCAGCTTTCAAACGTTCAATAAATGATCACAATGTACCTAATAGGTTCCTCCTGAGAATACAGGTACATCCCGGAGAGCACCATCCCCCACAGTTCATCTCCATTCTGGGTCACCTACGTCACCTATGGGTTCTGGTAGTCCCGGGAGAGGCAGGGATATGTCCTCGAAAAAGAAAAAGGGGCTGCTTTCCAAAGGCAAGAAACTGCTGAAAAAGCTTGGTGCAGTGAAATGATTCATGTGCTCCTGGACAACTTGTAAAGCTTCCAGTCTGTGTACTTTTATTTTTTTTTTAAACGTCAAAACTAGGGCTTTCATGACTATGCAGTACAACTTTACCAAACCTTTGCATTTGCAACTCTGACATCACTAGAATCATGTGAATTGCTTAATCAAAACAGCAAGAAAAAAAGGAAGTGGATTTGTTGTTGCAAATATCTTTCTTTCTTTAAAAAAATTGTGGGATTAAGACCAGAAGAACATGGTTTTATTTGAAGTCAACTCAACACCTGCAAGTCCACTGGATAAATCTCAGCCTTTAGTCTCCTTTAGCCACAAGTGGGGGGACGAAAACTCTGCTCACTGATTCCTGGTTCAGAGCTCACCCCACTGCACCTGATCTTTATCACAAACAAAAATGGTCTTGAAACTCCTAGTTTAACCAGCCTTGATGTTTTGCCTTATTAATGCACAATGATTTGTACTGTCTAATAAATATGCAGCGTATACTTTGTATGTACTGTGTATTCGGCTGTCTTCATCTTCCCTGAAACATGGTAATTTCAGATCAAGTACTATGTTACTGACTCCATTCAATGTCTGATGTAACTCCTGGGAGTTTGAAAGTGCTGTGCAAAATGCTTTCTTTTCGGTTTTTTGCTCCCTTCCCCCCAAACCAAAGCCATTGAATTGGTTTCTTTTGTCAAACCTTTTCACTGCAGTGAAATCAGATACAGCGTCAGTTACTGACAGACTCGCCCAGTTTCAACCACACCACCTCCTGTTTTGGAGTTCCTGGTTCGCTGTTCTAAATTACCAGGACAAACCCCAAAATCTCCACAACAAAAACACCTTTACTCCCCCACTTTTTTTCCTGTGGAGGTACAGTCCTAAGCTAAAGGGCATTTTCATATTGCTGGTGTCAGGTCCAAGACAAAGTGCACGTCTAAAGCCAACAGTGAGAACCTGTGTTACACACACGAGCCGCAGCCAGCAACCAGGCTGCAACAGGCGATAATCAAATACTAACTGCAATATTGGCATCTCAAGAAAAACAATCTTACACATTGATGGCAGTCATTGGCTGTTACTATTTTGTAACTCTTGTCCATTTGTAAATTGTTTTTACTGTTTATACATACTTTTCAGACTGCCTTTCTTTTTGTAATTTATGGAAGGTTTATAAATGAATGATCAAAGCTTCCCCATTGTGTCTTCAGATAATAATGTAAATTACTGTAAGATACCGTGTGCTAGATTATAACATTTAATTAAAGAAAATAACTGGCCTAAATTTGTGGTAAAGTACCGTGTGGGTGTGTGCATGTGTACAACTGTTGTGTATTATATTTTATATAAATAAATCATTTGATATTTTGTAGAGTGCAGTATGGTTCATGAATCCACTGTATCAGCTGCCTGATTACTGTGGTAGCCTGCCCGTCCGTCCTGCAGGATGGCACCAGGGTAAGAGCCATGCCCAGGGAGCAATTACTGAGGGTGCAGCCACAGCGCAGGCTGCATGCTCAGAGACTGCACCCACCTGGAGAAGGAGCAGGCCCCAGTGACCACCTCCGACCTTGCCATAGCTAAGGAAGCAGCTGCACTGGCTCCTTTGCTGTACACCTCAAGTGACAGAAACCAGATCAGAATGGACACCCGTGACAGGTGTAAAGGAGTGATACAGAACTAGGAAGAAATAAATAATATTAAGTAAATAGGGAAGGCTACCACTGATTACATCACGAAGACCAAAATATTTGCCAAAACCCTACGCCTCTCTTCATTACAAATGTCACGTGGAAAAAGTTGGTACAGTTCTCTCAACCTAGGAAAGAGAAAAACCTGAACTGAATCCAAATTCTAAAGCTCCCTCATTTTTCTGAGCTGAACACAAGTTATAGAGCTTCAACAGCTGCTGAAGTTCACTGCAGAATAAAGGCTCATCTGCGTGCAAGGCTCCAGGAGCTTTCCAGGTAAAAAATGGTTAGGAAGTTACTCTAGCACAGTGTGCCCAAAGCCCAGTCCTGAAGCAACAACTTTATTTAAATCTCACAAAGGAACAAGGTTCACAAGTTGGTTAAAGAAACAAACCCACGGCACTCATCCAGATTCTTCCACAGGCAGGAGTCTGACTGCCTGGTACTGCAAAAACCTGAACTCAACTTCCCTCAACAGAACTGCTATTTGCTTTACAAATTATAGTTACCAGTGACAATCTTAGAAGTACGATACAAACCAAGGCTTAAGCACTTGCCATTATGTGGAACAGCACAACCAGAGGAAAAAAACAAAAACCAAAAACATTAGTAGTAAATCTATCTTTATGTACTGGTAGTCTTTGATGGAAATTATTTTTCTCATTTAACAAGCATGCAGTTAAAACAGTATCAACCAAGAAACGCCTTCATTTCAGTTATGAATTTGTAGTTCAACACTTTACTTGCACTATGTAGTAAATATGAAGTTACAAGACTAAGAAAAACCATGCCAATAAGATAGTCCATGCTAAGTCACAGTCCCCATAACAGCATTCAAGCTTAGCCAGAGCTGTCACTTTTTGTGGAGAGAATCCTGGAGTATTAGATAAGAAAGGTGTTCCTGTAGCTGTGATAAGATACAGAAATAATTCTGCCACTCATTTTGAGCCCTTGGTATACACAGAACTGCCTCCTCAGTGAGGCTGGTGTGAAAAAGCCGCACTTCACCAGCCTCTGCTCCTGGGGAGACACAAGGGAGCACAGCAGCTTCTCGTTGGTCTGGAAACCACTGAACAGGGCAGCTGTGAAAAACCCTTCCACTACACAATCTTACACCAAAGGCTTGATAACCAAGAATGGCCAACAGCCCCTTTTTAAGGCATGAAATAGTTTAGGAGACAAAATTCTGCCCTCTAACAGCCAGGAAAACCAAGGAAGCAACAACTGCATTTTGCAAATTACAAGTGTAACGTGCTGACTAGAGAAGTTTGGGCCACATAACTCTGTATCCTGTATGCTAAAAATAATTCTGTGCAAGACTTCCCCAAAACATAAACAAGGACCACCAAATCTTTTGTGAAGAACACCAGCAACACTTCACTAAATAAGTATTTAAAAAATATAACAATTGTATGGTTTTAGTAGCAAGAAGAGACCTATCAAAAATGCAGATCTGCTATCTCAAGCGTTTTCCTGGTACAATGAAAATAGAGCTCTACAGTTGAACAGATCTTTATCCCATGCACATCTCTTAAGGAAAAAAACAACCTCCCCCCCAAAAAACCCCAAAAAACACAACAAGCAAAACCAACAGAACACACAAAACCCCAGACAATTCCACATTCCCCAGAAAGGGACTGCACTCTTGTTTTAGCTGGTAACTCAACTTCAGAGATAGTAAAGTCTGTCTGAAAGCAACAGGTTTGGTTCCCTGTGAATGCTCTGACCAACGAGGAACGCCAGTTTATGGGCATACTGGCAAGGAGCAGGTACTCTGATAACGCCCTGCGGGAGAAGGGGAAAAAAAAGCAATTATTTTGAAGTCATTTAGAAAGCCTGCATTCACTGTAACAAAGAGTCCTGGAATTCAAACCTTTGGATATATGTAAAATTTCTATTCCCCGCAGTTTACGCTGTTCTGTGACAGCAATGTTACATACAACGAACACTTAAAAAAAATACCCATACAGAAGAACAGATGCAAAGAACTTAACAACTGCATTCCCCTCCTCACTCCAAAAAGCCTCTCCCACAGTTTCCATACTGCAAAGGTTGGACTGGATGAGCCCTAAAGGTCCCTTCCAACCCAGTACATTCCATGATTCTACGATTTGGGATTTCACAGATGGTGAACATGAGCAAGTCACGTGAAATATTTATGGCTGCTAAACTGACCAATCTACAGCACACCACAGGCATGAGCTGTGCGCTCATCTCTGTATGAGGCAGAGGCAGCCCCAAGGGAAATGGAAGAAAGCACTGCAGTACTTGCGCAGTAAGAATCATTTCAGTTTTGCTTTTGACATAGCATTTGGTAATACTACTGAAAACAAGTACTTTCTAGTGAGAATAATCTCCAGGCTTCAGAGACATCACATAATTATAAAACCTTGTTCTCAAGGTCAGGAGGTACTCTTGTAGTCTTTTTGGATCTGCATGGGTGTTTTAAGGATACTTTTTTCTACCTCCTTGTGGGTTGCTACTGCATAGAGATGCACAATCTTAGAGGAAAATTAACATTTTCCAGAGGAAATACTTACTGGCCAGTTGTAGTACAAGTGGCAAAGTTTGTAGGTTAAACGTTGAATGTGATCTGGTTTCAGTTTGCCAGTGTCATAAATTACGTTATAATGAGTGGGTGCCACGCAACCGTTTCTCACTGCCTGACTCACAATAAAGAAATCATACCTGTAATAGAAAAAAACAGAACCCCAGAAGCCTGATACAGAAAGGGCTGCTTCTCTTAGAAAAATGCAAATCCCCAGGAATTTGTCTTACTTATTTTCTTCACGCCACCCCAAAAGTATGCCTATGCTTTGGTCACAAAATAATCACTTTCCTCTGATTCTGAAAGGCCAGGAGATCTGGAAGAATGTAAATAACGACATGGAACAGACCACGAAGATCTTAACCATTCACCACAGTCTTCCTCCTGATAACGGCCCTGCACACGTACTTGGCTCATGCACCCTGAGGCGTGTTTGGATGTCTGTCACCTACCACACTTGGAACACCCGCAGCGAGTTGCTAAAATAAAAAGAAAGGCAAAACCACCTCTGGGAACTGTGCGGCACCACAGACAAATGTACTGGTCCCTACGCACTCCTGTGCCCTAGAACAAAGTCAAACCCTTCATCCTGCTCTGAACAAACTTACCACTCTGGTCTGGTAACCTCCACATCCACAACAGTACCAGGGGGAGGGTTTTTAAGTGTTCCACCAATCCGTGCAAAGAATCTGGTATTCACTCGTTTCTTCACAACTATCACAGTGAGTTTTGGACTACGATAAATGAAAACAAAAGAAAAAACAAAACAAAACAACACTCCTAAAAAACCACACTGCAAGTATTTCAGGAGCAGATTCTCTGGAGCTCCAAATTAAAAGCAATTTTAGAGTTTTCCAAGACATTAATTTTACTTATGATGTCTTCACTAATTCATTGATTTAGATTAAATAGGATGCTGTTCATAACTTTAGCATTTTAGTTTCAGGTGCAACTTTGATACTACTTCTCACCAATTCAGCTAAATATAACTTCATAGGGAGACACCAAAAAAAAAGACCAGAAAGAGATCTTCTAAACACAGATATGATTTCTGCTCTCTCTCTAACTCACCTTTTTATACAGAATGTGCTTTAACAGTATTTTTGGTAAAGAGCACGCCATTAACAGAAACTAAACAGACGAAGCACTTCAATTCCTACCAGCTGTAACTTGGTTTGTGTTCCTCTTGCCTGCGGTATCAGGAAATACTTTCATATTTCAGAGCAGATTAAGAAACCAAGTCACTGCAGCTGGTAAGTTTTAAAGCAGAATGTTGAAAACTGTGCAGAACATAAGAGCCTGGACAATACTTTCAGAAGTAGAAAACAAAACTGGAGCTACTGGACACGTGATAGAAATCAGGCTATGATCAACCAGTTTAAAAAGAAAACAAAAATATTCCCATATGCATCAAGAATGCCTGTACAGTGAATGTGGTGTGCATACTAAAAACTTTTCCTTACAAGTTAAGTATCTCAAATCACATAAACAATCATAAACAATCATCAGAAAAATGATGAAATAAAGAAGGATGAAAAGAGAATACAGTCTTCATCTCTAGTCACTTTTTGTATCCCAGTGTGTATTTCTCTTACAGTATAAAAAAAAAAAAGGGGGGGGTTGGTGGAAACAGACTTACTTGTACTCTTTACCAATACTCTTCAAGCAATCCAGAAATTGAGGCACTTCATAATTAACCAAAGTGTTTAGTTGTCCATCTCCTACCCCATCACGATACACAATAATACGAGAGGGCAAATACTTATTCCACTTGTACCACTCTCTTAGAGCAGCTTGAAAAAGAATAAAAGCAGTAAAAGCTGTTAGCTAGAATGACAACTAATTCCAAAACAAAAATGGATTTTTATTACTGAAAAACCAGCAGCTAAGTGTTGAAACTCAAGGTCCTCAATCTTTCACTAACCTGAAACAGGTATGCATCATGATACACAAACAATACCTGCAAACAGAATTCTGGTTTACCTGCATACTGACAAAAAAGGAAAGAACCTAAGGAGACTATTTACTCTGCTAGCCTCTCACAGCAAGGAGCTGTCATCCTTTAAATCTGTCTTCTTTAAAGCCCATCAGTAAGTAGTATTTAATTATTGTTAAGAAATACAGGAATTAATGAAAGGTACACAAAATTTCAGCAATATTTACAACTGTATTTTTAATCTGTTTTTATCTAAGCAAAAGCTGGTAACACTGCCCCTCAAGGCAGCTGAGGTGCGTTTTGAGGAAGCTAAATTGTCATTCACTAGATCTGACCCAACAAAAGCAGAAAAGCCTTCCCTTACATTGCAAGCAGGCTTTGAGTCCGTCCGCAAGTTCTTGCCCACGACCTTGAAGAGCACAGCGGGAGAACCACCTGTGAAGGCCAAAATAACAGATGACCTTCAAAGCACTTCCAAGGCTTACTTCAGTGAAGTTACTTTTAAAATGCCTATGACCACTCAGTCTTTATGGGTATTGTGGGTCAATGCAGTCAAGCAAGAGTTAACGTACTATGCGAATATTTCCCCCGCAAAGCCTCTGGGGTAGACAAATGCCTTATCACTTTGACACAACTCAACTCAAAAGGGACAAAGGCCCGTCACCCTGATGCCCTCTATCCATCCCAGCTCTTGCCCCACCATATGCCCGCTCTCCCAAGCGCTGTGGAAGCAGGACGAGGGATGCAATGGAAAAAGTATTTGACAATATACATTCCTTAAGACTGTAGAGTAACTCAATTTGGACACTTTCATGACCCACCACATTCAAGCTACTTTTCAGTTAAGGGACGGCTAAAGATTCTTTATTTCTCTATGGCATTCAAATCTTACCGTGTTATTGGTTGATTCAGGCTAGCGACAAATCCTGCAATTGACTGCTTTCCTGATAGAGTGTCATGGTAACAATCAATTCCCACAATCATTACCTGTTTCAGCTTAGAAGGAATCAATACAGAACATGTATTAGTACACAAAGACATGACAAAGCACCTACCACCTCCATCCTATAGTGTAACAAGATTATGACATAAGCTGTATGGTTTCCAGACACTCAAATATACCACGGGCACCGAATTTTTCAATTAAATGTCTCCTTATGTCATGTTTAACTTCATGCTGCTTCTCCCAGACAAAACAAATTACACAAAGAATACTCAATTTTCTTTCTTAAGGGAAAAAGGCTTGCTTTTTCAATAATGCTCAATAAAAAAACCTGTTACCGTTATAAAAGAAAATACTTACTGGGATCTCAACACTCCAAAGCTCTCCACCCATTTTACAGTTCATTTGTAAGGCAATTTTTGTTGCTATGGACACAACAGTCTGAGGCTTGCTTAGAGTACGAGCAATCACACATTGACTTGGAATGGGACAATCTGTACACAATAATTTCTTGATAGCATCATACTTATCCTTTCGGGAACTAGACAAAATACAAACTGCCTTTAAAGAAAAACAAAAATATTTTAAGAAACTGCATTCTCAGACTTACAAAAAAATTGTAGTTCTTTAGCAAGTTTCTTACGCTCAAGAGAAATGTATCCCACTACTCTTAAAACACCAATTACAGAGATGAACATGATTTGAAAGTACGGATGCAAATACATACTATGTTTGTGTCAGTGGTAACACTTTGCTGTAAAACTCTTAAATAAGCTTCTGTTCTGTCATCTACTTCAATCCTGAAAAGGAAGAAAAAAAATGCTTACAGAAAAAAACCCAACTAACAGCTATTGAAACCTCAGCAAAAACTTAAATGCTCATTGCACATCAGTACTGTATGAAGTTTTATTAATAAATGTACAATATCCACATATTTTGAAGATTAAGAGAAATCATCCTCAACTTTGAGTTTCACTGCTTTTGAAAGCCTAAGTTAAAAGCAAGCACAGGTACTCATCTGCAATGAGAACAAATCAGAATACGTCCAAAGTCAGCAAGAAAAATTTATTCCTTCTTGTGTTACATACGCATCCATTTGTGAAGGTTTTGCTCAATGACAGTACGTCTAATACTGTTTGGTTTTGGCATGCTTTAACCTCCAGTGAAAGCTCTCCCAAATAAAAGCATGAATAAGAATATCAATCACTAGAGAAAAACCAAACAATTTGCATACTGAAAGCAACAGTTTTATTAGAAAAAAAAATCTCACAGAAATTGATAGTGTGATACTCTGCTATCTCCTCATTCAATAGCCAAAGTTAACAGCCTACGCATGCTAACAGATACACCTCAGTAAGTACAAAATTATTTTTCTATCATCTTTCAAAAGACACTTACATGGTTGCCTTGTTCATTCTCATTCCCAAAGACGGTGTGACTTTAAACAGAGTCTGAAGTAACGTGTTAGCTATATCATAGTTGCGCCGTGTGTATACCAATAACCAGTTGTCCAGAGGCTTTGCACAGATTAAATGAGCTCCTCTCATTTCCTTTGACCAATCAGCAAACTGGGGATTGTAATCAAACTGCAAATAAGTTGGCAGAGAAAGAAAATCAACACCTTATCAAACAAGCTAGACAACAACTACGTCCTGATATTTCAGCAACAGACTAACACTTCTGCCTAGAATAAATGACTTGATTTTTATCTGTTCTTTTACTGCTACTTAAAATAAGCTTTATCAAGCCCTCTCAAGAAATCCTACACTCTTCAACTGTTTCATTCATAATTATATAGATACTTAAATTTTTAGCCTAGATAAGCTGTTACTATTTGCTGCGCCGATGTGCTACAAAGACATAGCTGCTTATGTACTGACTTAATTTTCTCCCTTTTTTTAATATTATAACTGTATGAGAAAAGTATTATTCTAAAAAGACAGATCTTTTCAGTAACAAGAATTATAAAAGCTTTACCAAATACATAGATATACAGATCAAAATACTATAAAATGCCCTTTTCCATCTAGCATCCATTCAAAACAAACAAAAGTCCTCTGCCACAGAGCAAATGTATGTTTTATGGCAATCTATGACTTACTTGAAATCTAAGTTACTCATACTGAAGAGTCACCCCACCTTTGAGTGAACAGATACTGTACGTGTGCTGTCTACTGAACTGATTAGTGGCTTTTCATTTGAAAGCCTTGGTATTTTAATAAATGGATGCTACTTACACATGTTTCTATCTGAAATGTCTTTGATAGACAGACTGTTTTGCAAGGAAGATGTTACTGTAATGCAAGCCAGAAAAATCTTCAGGTGTTTCTAAACTTGTAAACAATTTAAGCAGTTAGCAAGTCTCCTGTTTGGACAGAGACTTATGTGTAATGTTTTCACTCATAATCCTTCATCTATAAACCCACAAATAGTATTTCCTTCCTGAAGAACTTGCTAAATCAGTGAGAGATCCAGAAGATTGTAGAAGTTGTTTTATTTACCGCAATTCCTGACTGAAGGATCTTTTCTCCTTGAACAACTCTTCCTGAAAAGGACAGTAACTTAGAATCAAAGCTTAAGCCCCAGTCTCGCAGTTCCTTCTGAACACTGTCATCTCTGTTTAAAAACAAGATTTAAATTGAAACACAGAAATTTGCTCTTGCTGAGACTTGTTTAAAACCAGTAAGATTTTGACAGTTTTGTTGCAAGAAAGAAGTTTATCATACAAATTTTTCATGACGAAATACAGAAGATATTAAGGTTACATACTTTCGGATGTAGTCAATCAGTCTTCCAATTTCATGTTCCCTTTGCTCAGGTGGCAGTCGTGTATGAACAGCCAAGTCTTTCATCATATTAAAATCATTACGCATCTTCTCAGTTAATCCTGTTAACAGCAAAATCTTTTTCTGAGTAAAAGTTGAATTAAAGACTAAGTAAATTTAGTCTAACTAAGACTAACTTGTCTAAACTAAAAGTAAACTTGCAATTCCTGCAGATTAACTATGCATGTACTGCAGACGGGTAATGTGGCAACAGCAGTAATCAAGGTTTTCAGTTGCTCCATGTACATACATTCCTGTCCGCAAGGGAAAAAAAAAATAAATAAAATAAATCTGGATTTTTGCACTTGAAAAGAAACCATACAAGACATGCAGCTCTTTATTGCATTTCCAAAGCAAAACAAAATACTGCTGAGATGGACAGGTACTGCTACTGCAAACTAAGCAATGTGGAGGAAAACACAGATCTATGTATTTACAAAATCATCCATTTACAGAAGATTTCTCTTTTTCAACAGAAGTTCTACTACCAAAAGCTCTACGTGTTATCAGTGGGACAATGGTGAACACTACATAAAGACTGTGAAACATCAAAACCTCTCAAACTTTTCAGCTTCATTTAAATATCTAATATTTTAGCTACAAAACTTGTTTCTAAACTCACATTTATACAAACAAAACACTTCCACTCAACTTGGCAAGAGACTGGTGTCAAAATACGAGTTTCAGCAGGCATTATGGTTTGGCAGATGCTTTGATATTAAAAAATGCTACGGTACCTGTTAGGAAGCATAGCTCTGGAATTAGGACCACAGGTCCTTGCATCATGGTTCCTCTCTTCCTCTTAGATTGACTGATCAAGACAGGCTGGTTCAAGTCAGTAATTTCTTGATTATATTGCTGTATCAGACGTATATATGGTTAAGTTAGTTTATTCATAGCAAATACTCAGGTTTCTTAATAATAATGCTCACTTTAGAAAATTGTTTTTCCTAAAACAAAAACAAAACAAAAGCAACTCGCAACTTTCTGAAATTAGCACATCTAACTTGAGAAACTGGTTTTGTCAGAAAAGGCCAAACAGGGAAGCACTATTCTCTTTATTAGTGCCATCAAAACATTGACTTTTAAGAAATGGGAGAAACAACAAGGAAACAAGGTTTCCACCTTGCTTGAGGCACTATCACCCAGAGTATTTAACTCAAGATGAGGATGCTCATTCCAGATCAGTGATTTTTGCCTGACCGACTACTCATCAGGATGTACTACTCACACGGAATCATGCTGTGCAGGTGACTTACTGCTCTCAGACTACATAGGATCCATTAAAAATAAAATTCTATTACAGCACATTACGAATTCCAAATCCATGCATCAGAAGTAAACCTCCAACAATGCTCTACCACTTCAAGTTAAAGCATAACACATACACTGACAGATGAGTTTCCATACCTTTTTGTAGTAGTCCACATAGCTGATCTCAGAACCATCTGCTCTTTTAAAGGTACACTGTGGATTGGCTTCCCAGTCAATGTCATCAACTCTGTATGTTCTGTTATTGTACCTAAATGAACAATTTAATACTTTTTTTTAAAATCATGAACTCATTTAAGTTGAAAGTTTTGCTCCTATCAGCAGCAGTACCTTCAGGTTTTCAATTCTAACAGGCTATCAATTCTACTAAAAGCTCTACTGTAATAAAACCAAATGAAACCAGAACTAATCCAGTGTGTACTTCCTGCTTTTGTAAAAGCTGTCATCTCAATTTGTTTGTTAGCTTAACAATGATATAATTTTCATGCTTTTTGATGCTTCTGACGCTTGAGAGAGTTGGGGTTGTTCAGCTTGGAGAAGAGAAGGCTTCAGGAGGACCTTATAGCGACCTTCCAATACCTGAAAGGTGCCTATCAGAGAGCTGGGGAAGAGCTGTTCACTAGGGCAGGTAGCAATAGGACGAGGGGTAATGGTTTTAAACTAAAAAAGGGTAGATGTAGGTTGGACATTAGGAAAAAGCTCTTCAACATGAGGGTGATAGGTCATTGGAAACAGGTTGCCCAGAGAGGTGGTGGAGGCCCCATCCCTGGAGATACTCAAGGTCAGGCTTGGCAGGGCTCTGAGCAACCTGATCTGGTACCAATCTCCCTGCTCACTCCAAGGGTTGGACTGGACGAGCTTTAAAGGTCTCTTCCAACCCAATACATTCTATGATTCATTGTCTACTTCAGGACATGGAACATCCAAAAAATAAACGGATCTCTAAGATGACACGAGTCCAAAGATACTTACTTTGTAAGAACAATTACACCTATCAGCTCTTTAGCACAGGCATCTCTAAATCTTAGCTCTCCAACCTGGTAATACAGACTGTACATAAAATCCAACACTGTTTCGCTGCGAAGAACCTTATGGCTGACATCTGTACATAACATAATGCTCTCCTCATACTGGAGGATAGAACTTGTGAAGCCTGGCCAAATCATCAACCTGTCAAAAGAGAACATACAAAATCATAATGTGCCTTAAAGCACCTCTATTCTCACCTCCCTTAAGTTATTTCTGTCCACTTCCCCAGACACTAGAAAGCAGTCAAGATACAAAAGAAACCATTACGCAAATATAAAGTTAACGAAACCAAAAAGAATTTATATCTTGATTAAAGATACTTGCATTTTAAAAAATAATTCAATGATGTAGTGATGTACCTAAAGTGAAAGACTGCCTCGAAACCTAAGAAATCCATTTTGTGCTAGTAAATACCTTAAATACAAAGTGTATGGTGTTCAAGACACTTTTAAAAGACCAACAGTTTATCTAGTACAACACTGACCAGTTTCTTCCATCAACCTGGTTATGTAGGCAAGATGGTGGGGTCCCAGTCAGACTCAAGCTTACTAACTTATCCAATAGGCCTAGGGCTAGCCAGAAGCATCGGTCACACTGCAGGGGATCCTGGCAGGGAACGGGGACAAGATATGACAGCTAGCAGCAGATGACTTCTATACCCATCCAGCAGTGTATGGCCAGATATGGATTTACATGGCAGACTAAATGTCCTTCAGAATGACAGCTGGACACTCCTAAGCTTTAGAATTAAAAGTATTCAGAGAGCTCAGCCTTACAGACATTTAAGCAAGGTTTCAGACACTGGAGTAAAATGGAATAGCAGAACACACACTGGTGAAGAGTAAGGAGACCTTACATGTAGCAGAAACTAAAGTACGAGAATAAGGTCTCACGCTTCGCAGAAATACCAGATTCTGAGTTCATAGTTTTATTACAAGATAAACCACCAGAATGGTACCAAAGGTTCATCCTTTCTCCCTGTACCCCTCCCAAACCTCAATATCTTTTTTTCCAAACCTGTGATTAGGGATGTTGATTGGGTCACTGGGATTGTAATAATTACGTCCAATCTGCTGCAAATTCAACATCTTCAAAAGCCTAGAAGTTTAAATATGGATGTCATTTACCATTATTATTCAGTTTATCAAACCATGCATGGTCCCATCCCTCTGCACAACCTCATTTTTTGTTCATCTGACTACATGAAACAGTCATGAATGTGAACTTTTCATTAAACTCATTTAGAAAGGCCAGGGACACTTATTAATGACAATCAGTTAATGATAAGTTAGCATACAATCCAACCTTTCACCAACCAGTTGAAGGTAGCAGCCCAGACAAACTGCATTTTGGATGAACCAGGTAATTCAGGCACCCAGGTTAGGTGGAAAGTAATTAATTCACCAGTTCAAGTTCCTACACTACTACTTGCTTTAGGAGGCAAATCCACATTCTCAAAAGGAAGAAAGAGACAGGACTAATTGCCTACAACATTTAGCACTTAAGTGTGAATCTGCTGGCTCAGGGAAAAGGTGTACACTCATTTCACACTAACATGGACCAGAAACATGCATATAACTTCACATTAAAATGTTGCCAGATGTGGTTGGTCATACAGTAATGGTAATCACAAGATCTTAAAATCTGTGTGTCCAGTATTGAAGTTTTTCCTTTCTCAATAACGGACTAAAGTCATATATTTTTAGAATAACTTCTTATAAAGACGTAACTCGGACAGCAAACCTTCTAAAAATGATGTTGTAAAATTGCAGACATGTAGGTGAATTAGGTGGCAACTCATTAGTCAATGTGATCGTTATCTTCACATCCTCTCCACTTCGAGTCCTACTAAACACTTCAGTAACCTGAGAAAGTGAAGTTAGGTTAGTAAAACTAAAGACAAACAGGGCTATATCTGGACTTTGCTCCATTCATATTGAATTGGATTTGTGCATTAAGATTTTAATTAATAATTCAACACTTAGTTGAAACAGGAATTTGATTTCCTACTATGACAGTAAACTACAACCTAAAATGCTTTTTTGGATGAAGATGACTAATGGAGTAGAATGGAGGCTATGTGCAAAGAAAGCTGAATTCAAGGTTAAAACAGGGAGATCACTTAGCAATCACCATCACAGGAAAAAGACTCAATTTGAGGAAATAAACTTAATATATTGCCAACTAATATATATTTAATTACTCATGCAGGTACTGCGAGGCAAAAAGACAAACATTAAAACACAGTGAAAACATCTTCCACATTTTTTTTCCAGGCTCAACTTCACTTCACCACTAAGAAACAAGAAGCATCACAAAATGCAAGTCAAAATAAATAAATAAAAATAATAGCATTCTTCTATCACACCTTATTCTCCAGTTTTCTTGGCAAGAATAATATTGATCCATCAAACGCATGTGTCCTTCCAATTAGCTCTTCATGCTGAAAGAGCAAAGCTGACCGAAGACGGCGTGCTTCCATCTCAGGCATATAGCCAACATGGTACTGATATAAAACCCACTGGGGTCGAGATGTCAAACGAAAGTAATTTGCAGTTAATTTTATCACACTACCTGAAGAACCTAAAATGAGAATAAAGTGTCTTAGCAGTTACAGAACTTCACCAGTTTATAGTAATTAAACAGTTGAGAATTTTTTTAAAGACTAAGGCATTCAGACAAAGATTAGAGTTCAGCTGTGTTCTGCAACTACTCACTGCTCAGTGATCTGCAGGAAATACTCACATCGGTGTTATGTTGTTACAGACACTCACCTGCTTCTTAGAGCTTTCTGTAATTTCTTCAGTCGTCAAGAAAACTCTCCCGTCAAACAAGGTAAGCATTTAACATTGTAATCTGTCTCCCAAAGGATTAGTACCAGGTAATAGAGATGAATTTCCACCAAAATGCAAACTCCCTTTGTGATCAAATTAATCTTTCTTCACATAAATCATAAACACACAACAAGAACTAACAGAGGTACAATCACTACAGATAACCACATTTCCATTCATATGTGACAAAACTACATTTCTTTTGGTATATCAAGAATTTTCAAGGAAAAAAACCTTGTAAAACAGTAAGAACTAGCTCCAGATAACTTATTTAAAGTATTTCCTCCTATTTTTTCACATCTCATTTCAATTTCTTTTAGACTTAAAGACACAACTCTAATACAAAAAAATACATTCCAGACAACAATAGATCATTCATTTAATTTGGTTTTCATTACCCATTTTTCCCCCCTATCTGAAATACACTACCTCAAATGAAAACAAAAAAAATCCTACCACATACAAAGCAAGTCTATTATACTCGAGAACTCTACATAGCTACAAAGAGAAAACCAAAGGCCAGCAATACAGCTGCCTACAAAGTACAGTGATCCATGACCTAGCATCAGCATAGCTCTAGATAGAAAATCTAGGTGAGAAAGAAAACAGTTATACTGCTTCTGGACCAAAGTGACTTGAGCAGAACCAAGCCCCACCACTCCTGGGCCTGTGCCATGCTCCAGTTATCATTCAATTAAACAAAACTGGACTACAGTCACTGTTACATTGTTGTGATGTCTCTCAGAGTCACTTGCAATCACCTTTTATTTAAACTAAGAAGTTTCTTCAGCAGAGGTCTCAAATTCCACATTTATTAGGAGTTGCTTACAAACTCAGTTAAGTCAGTGTGCTACAAAACAGAACTTCCAGAAACTAACCTACAGTCCTGAAGAGCCCTGTCTGAAGAAATGGACATCAGGAACATACAAGAATCCTCACTTACGTCTAAATAGTTGCAATTTAAAATGCTACACAACTTGTGTCTGAAGCATTTTGCCATCAGACATGCCATCTTACTGCTCCTCTTCAGATATTGGGAGCAACCTGTATCATTTTTGTAGTATATGAAGAAGTTTTATATTTGGCTCCCTAGAGGATGCTAAAAGCAAAACCAAAATTATTTTTCTTTCAACTTGCTTATATGTCTATAGCCTAAGCTGAACATACCAGTTTTTGATTCTTGAACATGTTCTATGCCTTGCCGAGTATTTACTCCAAGGTCATGGAAATCTCTTTGACGTCCACCCCTATCTGATATGGACAATTTCTGAAATCCTGCAGAAATCTGTAATCCTATTGTTTTGAAATTTGAGGAAAAGAAATCATTACAACCAAGTCTTATATACAAATAAAAATTAAATACAACTCAATTTTAAAAGTCACATATATATAAAATAAACAGAAATCATAAAATGTTGAGTTTCAGCTTTTGCAGCTCACTAGTCAGATAAAAAAAAAGTACTCTCCAAGTCAATAATCTCCTCCGCAAATAAAGGGAGGACAGATCTTTAATTTTGGCTCCAGCTGGCACTGAAATGTTTAAATACACTGCGATGTGAAATAGGTAAGAAGGTTTAATTTCCTTATTAAGATTCAAGCAAAATAATTAAATACAAAATTAAATTTACTATTGAATTCCATGCAGTTAATCATGCCAACTGTTTTCTAATTATTTTTAAGCTATTTTCATAAAGGAAAATACAGATGGAGTAGAACACACTTAAGGTAGTTTTCAAAATTCCTTGTTCAATTATACTGCATCGTAGAATGACAATACCATCATCATGAGGTATGTACAGTGAACTTTTACAAAGCTTAGTAATAAATCTCATTTTGAAAAGAAAAATTAGAAATACAGTCTAAAGAATGTCTTAATTGCATTCTTTTCAAAACGCTTGCTCTTGTGACCAATGTTCTTTTTCACTCTTTCTGACCTTCTGGCCTTCTGTCCTGGTCTTGTGGCATCTGTTCTCCATGGCCAATACGTTCTCCTGACACTGATGGAGGACGCAGTCGCTGCTGCGGTTGCTGACGGCCAGGTGGGTAACTTGGCAAAGCCTGTTGAAGCTGCAATAGTTAGGAACAACTTTTCCTACTACAACAGAAGGAACAGCACAGTTCCAAGAGTACAGCAAAACAAAGTCACTAACCAAGTACAGAATACTCAAATACCCAAGTGTAACAGTTACATAAGGTTAAATCATTTTATGTATGTATTATGATACCTCCTTATCAGTCCAATGTAAATGTCAAATAGTACGGTTCAGGTCTACAATACCGGGCTAATTGTTCCCATCCTCCCCTGCGATCAGCACAGATTATATTCTCACTTAAGCTAAGACAGAGTGCATGCCGAAGCCCTCATTTTCCAAACATCTAGTATGATTCCCCCTTATTCATTTCCAAAGATGCCTTGCAAAGAAGTTGTGGAAACACTTCTGGAACTAACCCTCTTGGAGTGAGATACATGCAGTCTGCATGGTAGAACAGTGGCAGCTTATATTGAAAAAAAGTGCCAAAACAGACTTTTCTCCACTCAGACTACATCAATATTCATAGTCCATGTAAAGTGCTTAAGCCTCACAGTTTCCTTCTTTCCTCTTCACCCAGAGCAGGACAGTTCCTGACTTCTGCTAACAATTCACCTCAAGTCGAGTTTGAGGTAGTCAGGTCCCTTAGGTTTGTAAGTTCTGTTCCAGGCTCAAGAGGTGCAGCAATGCTACTGCTAATGCAAGATGCATTTCATTGAGAAACATAACTGTGAACTACCTTCTATCACAATTTAAACTCATCTGACACTGGCAAGAAATGGACTAGGAACACTCCTTCAGCCTAATCACATTCTCAAATGAGAGATAATTACTAATAACTGATAAATTTGAGGAACTGCTTTAAAAAAATCTCCAGGTATGCGGCAATGGTTTCAAATAAAGCAGTGCCAGTCACTTTCAAGTTACAGTTTTAAAAGGGCACATATATACAAAATAAGTCCTAAAATTAGTTCAAATACAGACAGAAAGTCCTTGATATTAATATTAAAAACAACAGGAATAGGTCAGAACACCTGCCAGATCCAGGTTCTGTCCAAATATGCAGCAGCAGCCTCATATGCTCTGCTTCTCTGCAGGATATCACAGTGAACAAATAATGGTAGACAGGAAAATTAGCTCTATTATGACAACTGTATTACAATAGAGTACTTGTTTGTAAGCATATAAAAATTTCCTTAATAAAAAGGAGTTAACACGACTACACACCTAACATAATAGTTACACATACATATATAATGTAACATATACACCTGACATAAAAATAGTAAGCAGTTAAGCTATGACATTTCGAAGCCAAGCTACACTAATTAAAAAGAGAACCAACTTACAGATGCAGCTCCTACAGCAGGAGTAGCAGCCTCCTGTCCTGGAGGTCTTCCTCTTGCTCTGGCTCTAGCTCTAGCTCTTCCTGTCATCTTCTCTTCTAAGATAAGTCACCTTCAGCATTAGTGTTCAATCTTCTCCTTCCCCACCCTCATTCCAATAAATACTGTGAACAACACTATTCCATTGGGTCTTGTTTAAGTTCAACTAGTTTAGTAAAACAGATCCTCCTCTGCAAACTTCCCTACTCTTGGATCTCCACACTAACACAGCTACAACAGGTAGCGTAGGGAAGTTACAGCTTCTTAAAGTCAAGTCTGAACTGACTGGCACAGCCAGTGCAGAAGCTGTGCGAAGAGTCAACTAGATTGGAGATCATGTCAGGATCTGCAACCTCAGCCAAGTGTAACTCAGGGTCTACTGACTTCAAGTTACACTCCAAACTCAATTCAGACTAATTTGTCACGCTATTCTAGGAGCACACACCTCATGCAAAGCACTTTGCAACTCTTATCACCTGGCCAGCTCCACAGTGATGCAAACCGGCCCCAACACTTGTCTATCAGAGAATCACAGAATGCCAGCAGTTGGAAGGGACCTCAAAAGATCATCCAGTCCAACCTCCCTGCCAGAGCAGGATCACCTAAACTAGGTTGCAGAGGAACGCGTTCAGGCAGGTTTTGAATGTCTCCAGAGAAGGAGACTCCACAACCTCTCTGGGCAGCCTGGGCCAGTGCTCTGTCACCCTTACAGTAAAAAAGTTTTTCCTCATACTCATTGAACCCCCTATGCTCCAGCTTGCTCCCATTGCCCTTGTCTCGTCACTGGCTGTCACTGAGGAGAGCCTGGCTCCTTCCTCCTGACACTCGCCCTTTCCAAATTGATCGCCATGGATGAGGGCACCCCCCAGTCTCCTCTGCTCCAAGCTAAAGAGCCCCAGCTCCCTCAGCCGCTCCTCATAAGGGAGATGTCCCACATCCTGTCTCCCCACAGCAACCCTTCCTTTCCACATGCATAGGCCCCAACTTGTCCACGAGCCTCGAACAGTTTGAGGCCAAAATCTGTGCTCAGAAGCACCCCTCTTCAACCACCATCCCTTCCGGGCCTTCCGCGTTACCTCAGCCTGCCCCCACGCCACGAAGAGGTTGTGCTCCTACCTCAGGGACACACAGCAGGTCGTCTTCTTCACGCCACCACAAGTCTTTGTTCCCACTACGGTCAAAAGCCAGTATG
>NW_010199651.1:0-215 GCF_000695765.1 Mesitornis unicolor
TAACAGGGCTTCTCGCTGTCTACGGCCGTAGGAGTCTGCCTTCGCAGACGGCCCCGCGGGGAGCAGCGGTCGGGCCTCACTTGCCTAAAACACTGCCATGGCCCCCTGCCTGCCTCTCTCTCGCTGGGGCAGGCCTCGGGACACCCCTCCGGGGATTGGACGAGGGGTCTCATCCTTGCTGGCGGGGGCCAGGGCCCCAAGGGGCCATACACACC
>NW_010199651.1:246-10355 GCF_000695765.1 Mesitornis unicolor
GTGGTCCATACACACTGTGTTAGGACTGCCATTTCCTTCTGTGCGTTGATGACAGCAGTCGCAGGGTTTCATATTTTGGTGATTTGGACAAGCCTCACCCAGCATTAAGTTCCCGCACCTTTGTACTTGGTCGTGGGAGAGGTGACAGATCGCTCTTCATCTTGCAGCTTTGCTGGGATGATGAGAGCAGGGCTGTTGTCTACTGGGAACAAGGCCTTAGATAAGTATGGAAATTAGAAAATCAAAATTGCTCATACAACCTTTATTTGACCCCCTTGCACATATGGCTTATGATACAGCCTCTAATTTCGCGATCATGCTATTTTTCCTAGAGAACCGCTTCCCACCATGCGTAGGGTGAATGGCGTTCACTCAGCGCTGAGCTGTTTAATAGCTTCATCCTCTTTATACAACATATGTCCCCAATATGTCCTGATAGTTTATTTGGAGCTATTCTTTTCCTTGGGCATTGTTTGAAGTAGAAATACATTTCATCCCCTCACGTGGCTGCATTGCCAACTCAGCAGTGGTGGGAGGGAGGCTTTGAGGTGGTATTGCCAGTTCACTATTTTGTTTTATGGACCTGCCTGGGAGGGGGGGCTTCCTCAAGATCCTGCTCAGGGGATCACACGAGACTCTTCATTTCTAAGCAACGGGAAGTTCCATCCACTGTGATTTGGGAGAAAAGTAGGAAATCATGACCCAAGTGAAACTCGCCAGGTCAGAAATTATAAACCAATCGCCCTCTTCCTTTTTAGGCTTAAAAATTGCTTCATGTTTTAGGGGGCCTGACTCACAATCTTTGCGCACCTGCATCTGGAAATTTTGCTCAGGAGACTGCATTCAGATGTTTTTGCCACTTACTGAAACGTTTGAGTGAATGCCTGAATCTTACCTACACTTACTGGCTTCGTTTTGTTGCTGGCATCCAGCAGCAATGGGCATCTGCTGAAATTTGGAAATTAATCTTGCTGGTGTGGACAAGAGCACAAAGCCAGAATCTGTCAATAGATAACCAGTCCCATTGCATTCCTTGATAAAAAATATCCACGTACTGGCTGAAAGAGCAGACCTTCTTAGATAGTTTGGAGAAGAATCTCTTGGGTTTAGTTACAGGGTTCAACAGCATCACTGCACAGATCCTTCACAATCTTACACAGAACCTGGAGCAAAGGAAAAGTTAGAAATGGCATCTAGTTTTGAAAATGAGAAAAGTAGTATGATACAAAAAATAATTCCACTTTGGGCTAGTGTTTAAGCAGCAAAAAAAAAGAGAGGTAAATTTACCAAAAGGTAAATCTTTAGGACTGCAGTTCACTTTAAAAAGAAATACCCAACACCTTTTACCAGGTAAAGTCATGACTCTAATTGCACAGGTAAACTACTTCTTAGCTTTCACAAGCATTGCTTTGAAACACTGAGGAAGTACTGGGGGCTTATTTAACGTGCACTGCTGCCATGGATGTTTTACATTGGTTTATATTCTTTTGAATGCTTCCATATCTCCGGGCTTGTTTGTAATGACCACTCTGCAGAATGGTTTAGTAGTGCGAGTTGCTGTTGCACGCAAGAAACAGATAAGCACTTACACTGAACATTTCAGAGAAATGTATGCTTTGATGAGAAGACAGACAACACCTGTAAGGTGAATCAATAAATCTTTATTTTTCTAGTTGCAAAGAATGTCTTTGATCTCTGGAAAGATATTACAAAAAAAAGCAACAAAAAAACCCAAACAAACTAAAAAACCCAACTAAAAAGAAACCCAAACAGAACCATCAGTAAAATTTAAGTGGGAAGACTGGACTGTTGAGAGAGTTCTTGCTGTGTTTCTAATCATCAACAGGTAAAATAATTCTCTTAGGAGGAACAAGACATAGAACTCTTTGTTGTTGGAACATATACTTAAATTATGTATAAATTAGCTGTAAAAATAGTTACTTTCATATATATGAACTATCACACCTACATTATGCTATCAGCTAAAATGCCAAAAATCAAACTAGAACAAGCAGCAGGAAAATAAACAGCGTTTACTTTGTGCTATAGCTTGATACAGTGCAACTGTTTTCCTATTTTTAATTCTCCTGTTACCAATCTACTTTAACAATAACAGTATGATTTTGTATGCACAGCATAAAGCAATTAAAGCATATATACATCCTTGATTTATTGCATTCCCATTCACACAAAAAAACCCCCAAAGAATCCAAAACACAAACTCCACATTAAAGGAATATTATGGTAAGGTAAGATTTTTCAGACAAATTTGTTCTGACTTGTAAAGGGTATGAGTTACAATTTAACCTTTAATTTTGTGATGATATTGTTTTCCTCAGAGGACCGCTATCTTGTACAGTGCATGGGACAGACACTGTTCACCGAATGCACAGCTTTTCGGTTTATTTTTAATCCCTTTGTTCAACATATGTCCTCGGGCTTTGTTTAAAGCTATTTAAATCCTGCTTGTAATACGGAATTATTAACGTCACAGCAGCCTTTTCTACAGCATGCATTGTTACTGTACCTTGAGCATATGATGAATGCTTATGAATTACTTTCATGAGAAGTAGCTAATATCAGCATTTTACTGATTGGGAAATGAGACACAGAGAGCTTAAGGTTAAACACACCTATTAATTTTGGTTGCCAGTCTTGAGATGACTGGGTTTGCCTTGGTGAAATACTTAGCATTATGCAGCACTTTGTATCTTCGAACCATAGCTCCCTCTGACTTCAGATGCAGCTATGAATACTAACTGCTTCTACAAATCAGACCTCAGGCTCTCAAACCAAACACCAAGTAGAAAAGTGCATTCAGTGGCCACCCATAGCTCTAGTAATGTGCCTGACATCGTATGGGAGTGCTCTGGTGCTCGCAGACACAGAATCAATCATTTTCAGAGCAGTGATCACTGCAGCAGTCCTCATCCTCTGCCTGCCTTGACCTTGTCCCACTCTTCTTTTTCCTCCTCTCCAGTCTCAGTTCCAGGATCCTTGTCCAAACCCATTTTCTTCCATGACCTCATCCAGCCTCGGTCCAGCTTTTTCTCAGACTGAATCCCCCTCCTGGCTGCAGTGGTTCCAGCAAGAAGGACATTGCAAGCACAGAGGTGCTTCCCCGGGGCTGGAAGAGGATGCTCCATTCAAGCAAAGGAGCATACAAAAAATTTCCAAGTGGGTCCACATTGGTGCTGTGCGAGATTCCTGAGCTGATTTGTAACTCCAAATGCAGGGATTCAAGTGTATTTGGAGCACTTCAAGTTCAATGAACAAGATAAAGAGCACATGGAGGTAGTGTGTCTGGGTGTACTCAGCAGAGAGACTCACTTGGCCATGTCAGCATCAGTTACCGACCTGCTCGTCAGTTCTGCTGCTCAGCCAGCCTGGATGTAATGTTTTGCCAACTGGGCTGTGTGCTCATGATTCTGAGCCTGCATTGCTAGGATCTTCTTTAGGAATGCCTGTGCCAGGCTGCTGGGGTGCTGCAGCTCTCCATTACTGAGCACACATGATCCGAGATCTCAGAGAAAGCTCTAGTCTTCTATGGGAATATTAAAACTACGCACCTAAAATCCAAAAAGACCAGTGCTCCAAGAAAGACGTGCACTATGATTTCCCATTTTTGCAGTGGTAGGATTTTGTTTCTATCATGGGCATAACACCTCTCCCTTATTCTTAGAAACATCTGAACATTTTTTGTTGAATTTTCCTAAATAAATTTTCATTAAGCAAAATTCCCCAACAGGAACATTTCAGAACAGGCAGTTTGCAAAGGTATAAATAACTAGAAAGGGATAAGATATAGCCTGGGCCCTAATTTTCGTATGACAGTAAGGATAGAGGAAATATAAATGCAAGGCTTCAAAGACCAGAGGTTCACTGGTATAGCAGAATAACACAGTGTAATGTTATCTGAGAAGCACTCATGCAAGATCACAGCTTTAGATTCCTCCAGCACTCTCTGCAATTCAGAAAAGGGCTCAAAGCGTAACAGAGTAATTGATGGCAACTGTGCCGCCTTTATTTTGTTTTATTCACAACAGTTGATAATTTGATAGAGATCAAATAAGGGTACACCATACCCTTTCATTTAATGCATATAGAATGCTTACAAGAGCGACACTCGGAGCAGGTTCACTTCAGCAGAGGTGTTTCTAATTTATAATTGAAATGGTACTTGGAATTACATGAGCATGTTCTATCGACATCAATTGGAGCATGATGGATTTATCAAAAGGAATTTATATTAATTCTTTGGCATTGCTGGCTATCATCAGCAAAGTGCTACTCACAGAGCTATCCTAACTCCTGATACCACTGTTTGCTTAATTTTCTCAGAAAATGGGTAACAAGAGAATTCACCCAGGATGCTTTCTTCTTTAATCACCATGCATATCATTCAGAAGACGCAGTTGAAGCTAGAGGTACAAGAGGATGCTGCATAATGTATAGTCTTGATGATCAATCCTTTGGAGTTTTATTCAATCCTCTCACAAATATACAATCAGAACACCCCAGCTGAGTTCCCTTTGACTTTGTGTCCTCTTGCTATTGATTTTCCAATATCAGTCTAATTCTGGCATTTGTCTGCAGAAACTACTATTAGAAAGACGGAAGATTCAATGTGTAAACATGAGTTTTCACACAGCAGACACATTAAATGCTACATTTGTTTAGACATTTAACAGAACACCACCATATGATGTACTGGACAGATTTAGACATGTAAAGATGGAGACAGTCACATGGGGAAAATACAGTACTGGTGCTAATTAGGCACTAATTAAAGTAGATAGTTAGGCACTTAGGTCTAAATCCAGGAAATGCTAAAGTATGTTAGAAACATGCATGCAACCCTATGCAGAGCTATGCCATTGTAATACCAGAGAGCAGCAGAGCCAGGTTAGCACAGGGCTCTCAGCAGGATTAGCCAGAGTGGGCAGAGAGCCATCCTGGCACTGGTTTCCCTCAGCCAGTCCCAGCGCCCCATAGTGCACCACTTTCTGTAGCACAGGGAAAAGCTTAGGGGAGAAGTACAGTAACACACCAAGAGGTGCATTGGTGTTGCAGCTGGGAACGCTATGGGAGGATGAAACAGCCATCTATTCTAGTCTATAAGAAACCTCAGTCCACACCTCTGAAGCTACTCCTAAAATTAATGTTCTAACTTGTAATATTCTACTAATAGTAACGCCACCACTGCCGTCTTATAAAAAAAGGCGGACCTACAAATGAGATTTCTCTTTCGTACAGGAAAAGGCTCCAACAAGTGGTAGAAGACTCTAACTTGTTTGGTTTCTGGTTTTAGTTTAGGTTTTTGTTGGTTTGTTTCGGGGGGATGTGAAAAGCCAAAGTGAAAAGAAGTTAAAAAATACGTGGGAAGCAGATTCATATGAGGCACTGGAAAAGAGTGGTGCACCAAAGGTGAAGACAGAGGTCCTACACCTAGTGTGGTGTGAAAGTTGGAGAGGTGATTTGTACTTAAAGGGGAGAAGAAGGAAATTTCTTCCTAGTGGGGTGAGGAAAACAGCACCTGATGTGATGTTTTTAATTCTTAACAGTCTCTGACTCCAGGTGGGATTTTCAAAAGCAGCCGTCTGAACAACTGAGAGTCTAAATCCCTCAGTAAGTTTGGCTCTGTGTTTTATCAGCTCATCTCAGACCTTATATATGAAACAATTCACAGGTTGAAAGTTACTTTACTGAATTATTCATAGACAGATTGCATGTAATCAAAGTATTTCCAAAAAACTGTTTGTTCACATATCAAATGTCAAGCTCTTTAGCATGGATCCTTTTCTTGGTAAAGTGGTATTCACCAAAAATAGTTATGTGTTGACTGCTTTTGCATGCCTGCCACAGAGATGTCGCTACATGTGTTGGAAAAAGCAGTGTACAAAAAAATGGAACTGACCCACAAGTTAAAGTTTACTATAAAGTCTGTAAATCAGGTCACTTCATCTTCCAACCTCCCACATGAATGGTGGCCCTGCAGTGCATGTGCTGCGTGGAACTGCCTTTGCTCTTCCTTCAGCTACCAGTGCTGTGCTGCTTCCAACCCCAAACCAGACGTACATCATATTTCAGATGCTACAAATTTTACTCATGAGCTGCAGCAGAGGGAATGTTCTTCAGAACTGTTTGCCCTTGCTGTGTAGGTGACTTGGTCTTCTAAGTACTCAGTTTTATCAGCAAACTTTTAAGTGTAGAGTGGTGATTTATCACTGAGAACTGAAATGCAAGGTCAAAAATTAAAAACCTCAGGCCAACAGGGTAATATGCAAATTGCGGTATCTGATAATTCTCACTTCATGGGAGGGACTGGAAAAGAGTGAGGGACCAAAGGTGAAGGCACTGTCCTATGTAGAAGTACGCACACACACACGTAGGAGGTAATAAGTGTAAAATGCTGACTCACACTACTTCAGTCAACTTACTGCAACAGTGCAGAGAGTTCTTTTTGTAACTCAGTTTTGACTCATTTCCCAGGCAGTTACATATATAACGTTGGCTTCCTATCATTTCCTTGATGCATGCACATATAAACCTGAAAGTTTTTAAATTGTATGTAAAGTTTCATTTTGATTCAGTGCAGTCAAATTAGGAGTTTTATTCAGTGTCAGCTTGCAGAATAACTGTGGGAAATATGGAACCTTTTAATTTTTTAATTTGGTAAGCTTATCTCTCATTTAAATAATTCATTCTTGTTACTCTTTCAGTTTCATGTTGCTGTTAAAATGTGAAACACGCAAAGCAGCAAGTAGTTCTGCATATCATAAACTATTTCCCTCCACTTTTAAATTAGATTCTTTGGCAACAGTATTTCTGGAATGCAGTAATCATTTCTTTTAAACCTATACAAAAATACATCTGGAAGATAATGCCTACAAAAATGCCTGTAGACAATGTAGTCTATATAAATCAATTATTTAGGACCTCTAAAGTAGAGTAATAAAATCTATTAAATGAATATAAAAAGATGCAATGCAATTAACAGTCATAAATGTTTACACAAAAATAGCAGCCAAGCATTTGCAAGAGGAGAAGTATGTCATTCATTTATAATGAATTAAGGCAGATAAATCAAAGCCTCCTTGCTCAATTTATGGAGTTTTACTCAGCATCAAGGCTTCCTCTGGACCAATTTGATTTTTCTGCAGTCTTTGTCCAGAGCCACATGACTGGAGCAAAACTATGAATTTCTTTAAGCATTCCCAGATGCTGGTTTTGTCAGTCTTAGATCATACTATTTCCAATTCTTGTGGAAAAAGAAATCATATATTCTCATTATACTGGGCCTTCAACTGAGTAATCTCCTGATTAAGAGACTTGAGTTTAAAAACCAGAGCAGCAATTATGATCAACTGGTCTGATTTCTGTTGCTTGATGAAATAAAAATTGACTCTGTTGTTGCTGCCGATATTATTTTGTCTGTGCTATATTTTATTTCCCTGCCTCTTTCTGCAGCGATCTTAGCTGTTTCAGTGGGACTGTGTGTGTGCTGCTGATTGAGCTAAGCCAGACTTTAACATCATACCTTGTAAAGGCAGCTCATATTGCCCTTATGGGAGGCTCTTTCAAAAGATGTCACTTTTTTACTCTTTCTTTTCATCTCAAATTAACACAAGGAGGCTCACCCATATGTCATTTGCATTTAAGAGAAAATGTAAGAGAAGTCTGTCTTTTGAAGATCTGCTTAAAGTGGTGTTGCCTTTTCATATTCAAACAGCATAACAAAAAAAGGGTGTATGTTTGTAACTTTATGGAAAACGTTTGTTAATGCACTGTAAAAGAAAGGTCATATTGCTTTTCTTCCCAGCCTTGCCTTTTTATTTCACAGCCACATTTATCCATGGACAGAGAACTGTGTGTGACAGTCCCTGCTTTCACCCTCAGATGAGTTATAGACCTCTTACATTTATAGTCTTATGTTGGCCAAAGGATAGGAGATGACAGATGTGCATCTGGGTAGGAAATCTCACCCTGAATTGCATAATGGAAAGCCCCAAATCCATACAGAGGTCATGTGGTATGTAAATCCCTCTTTTCTTTAGGACAGATAACAAGAGATGCGTGGCAGGACAAGGCTATTGCTCCAAAATCTGCACGTTGCACCAGCTGCATCTCCATTCTTTTGGACTGCAGCCTAGGTTCCTTGTGCCAAGCACAGTGTGATGAACAGTTATTTCTCCTGAAATCATCTGTATCTGATCCCAGGTCAGGAAAAACTACAGCACCATCCTGCAAATGTATGAAACGCAAGTGCTGTGGAAGAAATTATGATACAGGGAGAAAAATGTGATTCTCCCACTGAATTCAGAGATCTGATGGGCTTGCTGGTGTCTGCAAGAGTTGAATTTAACCCCAAGAGGATATTTTAACAACTACTTTAATTGTTATTTGCTTAAGTGTTACACCATCAGCATCCATATAGTTATGGATCATAGCAGTTAGAGGATAAACTGCAACTTTTATGCTCCTTCAAGCTTCCCTTTCAAACGGCAGCCTTGTACCTCTAACTCTTCTTGAGATGGAAAGCTAAACTTTTCCCACTCTACATTGCTGCATGTATTGCTCAAACGAGAGGCAAAAATGTCTGTCTTCACAAATGTAGTATGTTTGTTCAAACCAGGGAAGGTTTGATATTTTGAAAATTCTTCTCTTTTTAACCAGAAACATAGTTATTAGATTGAAATAAATAATGATTAGACCAAACTATCAGCCAAAACCAAAGGAGAAAGTTTGTTGTAGCAATGAGATACTATTTTAGAAAAATAGGAATGTCAAAAGTTTGGTGTTTTTTCGGTTGGTTTTTTTTTTCTTTAAATCTAAGCTTCAGAAATGTGGAAAGGGCTTCACTTTTAGCCTTTAGAGTTATCCCAGACGTGATCCCCACAACGACATGTGACTGAGTATTGTATGTGTATACAATGGACTAACTGTTAAGACTAATGGGGGACCGCAGAAGGTTTCTGGGGCCCCTTCATTAAACTAATGACAAACATTCATCTCTTATTACAGAGGATACATTCTCTCCTTTTGCAACTCACTGTATGTTCTCTTTTTATTCAGGCTTTTCACTTGCATTCTCTGAATTCTTAACGGAATGTAAAATGAGTAAAAGTCTCATTACCTATTAATTACCAACCAAATTTTCCAATGCTAATAGGCAGCTGAGGTTCTTGTTACTGCAACTCTTCTTATGTTATCATAGAGTCATTGAACTGCTTAGGTTGGAAAAGACCTTTAAGATCATCAAGTCCAACCATTAACCTAGCACCGCCAAGTCCACCAAGTCTTACAGCTGAGACATTTCAACTTCTCTGAGCTAGTGGACATGGAAGTCTAAATCCATTTTCCATGTGGTTTGGATGCACAAGAATGACAAACCCAGGTATTTCCCATAGTGTTGAAACAGCAAGCTGTAAGCTTTATTATTTGTATATAACTTTTTATCCATCTAAAAGCAAAAATACTGAGGATTCAGTGCATGATTTTAGTGTGCCATCTACAGCATGAGTCAAATAAGAGACTTCGTCTGGTGGTCTCCATGTTCTTTAAAGGTCCTTTTTGGAATATTCCCAGCTTACAATTTCCCTCCCTGCTCCTGTATCTTTTGCCTTCTGAAGCCCAGTTTTATTGCCTTGCGTACTGAAAGTCAGGACTCCTGTTGCCCTCAGGTTTAAGGAAGCAACAAACCTTCCTCTCCTAATACCCACACCTGTCTCCTGATGATATACAGAAAGCCAAAATCTTGGGTGGCACAAGCAATTAATCTCCTGTAAATTTCTTTCCAGCCTCTACAAGAATAAGCTACCAAGTATACATAGTGTGAGCCTCCAGGTCTTTGCTTTATTTGCAAATATTTGAAAAGATATCCCCTTCCTTTTTTCACATAAAAGTGAATTCTGGATTATGAGCTTCATAGGCTGCTTTCCCAAGTCTTTCTTTCCTTGGGGAACCCATTTGCTGTTGGGGCAGAGCCACAACTCACCTGAAGACAGTCCCACATAATGCCCATATCTCAACCAGATGGGCATTCCTTCCACTGGGTTTTGTTTTGTAAATGAAAGGTAGCAAAACAAAAATCCAAATAATTTCCCTAC
>NW_010199651.1:10386-52590 GCF_000695765.1 Mesitornis unicolor
CTGCAACCTTTAAGATGCCTCTACTTCTCATCCCCTGGCTCTGCTTTACAGGTCTTTTCCGTCATGTGAGTGATATAACTAAGCAAACAAAACTAGGAGGGGTTGATAGTAGTAGTTTTACAGGAGTTTAATGGCTGGGAAAACTCTGGGAAGCAAACAAATCAATATAATTTCAGAAAAATTTGGATAACACTGCTTGATGGTGTGATTTACTAAACAGGAAATGGTGAAGGCACGAGTACCTCACGTGCTGTTTTTCTGCATAGCTCAAGACTTTTGTAAGTTAAAGCTGGGCTGGAAGATCCCAAAGAAGTTTGGCAGAGAGACTGTGAAACATTTTATAACATTTACATCATTGTCTTATGTTTTTCAAGGGAAATTACTCATAGTGTGATTTCTACTGTGAGCAGAAAACTACTCCCTCCTGCGGTACTGCACACAAACTTGCAGAGAGGCAAGGATTAGCTGATGATAGCAAGGTGAGAATTCCCCAAGTTTGTTCAGTGTTTCCTAATTTAAGCACTAACTGTCCTTCACTAAGTGAATATGAAAACATGTTGATGCATTTGGGATGTCTGTGGTGAGAAGCTGAGATGGGATGCAGGACATGCTGTGTGCAACTCAGGTCTTTGCTTCAGAGGGGCTGCCAGATGTTTGCACATTGGGCATGCTTTGTAATGTAGGCTCTGAAAGGAATAAGCACATACCTGCTTTGGCAGCATATCCAACTAGAACCAATTGTTAAAGAAGTTGCTTCAGGGACAGCAGTGCTTCAAACAGAAGCTTTGGAGAAAGTTAAGATGCAAAAAATATCGAAAGTCTTGAAGTGTGCAGAACACATCTGTAACAACAACAAAATGCGACAAGCTATATTCTTACAAGCAGATACAGTTCTAGTTGAATGAAAGAAAACTATAGGAAGGAGATGCTAAGCAGGTAAAGACTGCAAAAAAAATTACAGTAGGGAAATTTTCAAATTCAGACCCCCAAAAAATTTTCCACTGCTACTCTTTTCCAACAGTCTACATTTTGATAAATGTGAAATACATGTAATGCCACCTCATCTTTTAAAGAATACATTGCCTATCAAATAAACTAAGCTGCCACAGCAGAGTTTAGTTTTGAGCTGTGACTACCGTGTGATGCAGCACGTTCCTTTTGCAATTAAAAATAGTAGTACTAGACTTGTCTGAAATGAAGGACTGGATCTTATACTGAAAGCAAGTGGTATATTAAGAGGTAAGGTAAAGCCTATAGGAATTCTGCTCTGTTTTCTTTATGTTATGCTCTAGAAAGTGAGAAGAAACTGCTGTCACTGAAACTGTCAAGTCTTGCTGGGATTTGGCTGGCTGGGAAATGAAGAATGCAAATAACTGAGAATAGGAGAGTGGTTTAGGAAATTGCAAATGCATCATGTTTAGAATATGTGCAATTTTTGCTAAAGCCAGACACAGTCAATCTGACACGGTCCCCAAATACAGCTCCTCTGGCTGACAGGGTGGTAAATGTGCTGCCACAGGCAGTATGTTCTGATTTTAAAAAGGGCTACAGATGGAGACCACCTTGCTGTACCTTAGTCCTGCTTTTTAATTTTCAGTTGAAACTACTCTTTAAAATAATTTGAACTTTGTATTTGTTATTATGTGGACTTTCAAAGGATGTAATTATTCCATTCTGTTTTTACAGTGGTAGAATCTGCAACATTCCCTCATGGTGACATTTTAATCACTAGTACTTACTATTGCAAAACTTCTCACAGGCAGAACTGATTTGTAAAATCCAATCTTACATCATTTACGGGGTTTGACATCTTACATAATTAACTAATTTACTGTACACCATAGGTCATTGATTTTTCCACAGGAAAAAAAAGAAGTTAGACTGAAACTTGCATCTATTATTTTCTTACAATGGATCATTCTGCCTACTATAAAGGTTCCTTTTTTAAAAAAACCATTGTCATTTCCATGAGAGACATCTTATTACTTAGATAAATGTATCACGGTCTTGCAGTCTGATTATCAAGCTATTTCTCTTTTTAGAAGTGCAATTTTTATTTCTGAATGTGGCTGAAGTAGTTAGACCCGGAAACCTATATGGCCAAAGGATGCTTTATATCTTCTCATTTTAACCTTTCCGTAAAAAATCAATATTCTCATGCCATATGAATTATAACTAGCTTACTGAATAACTTACCTTGCATAACAAGTTTTTTCTTACTTTTTACTATTATTAATAATAGAAGCAAAAAAACGAATAGAAAAAGACAATAGTGTTTTATGTCATCTATTCATTGTATATTAATGTAGCTGAATGACTGGGTGGATTTTTCTAACTCAAGTTGCAGAGTTAGTGTTTTGGATACAGAGCAGTTTTACACATGATGGACATTAATATTACGCATTACATTTTAATTCCTTCTACACTATGAAAAGGTAGCTTGTTTATCTCCTTTCAGTTTATCAATTCTCCCTTTTGGATAATGCATGATTAGTTGAATATAATCTAGCTGATTAAAGATATAACAGCTTAGACAAGTTCCATTCCTTTGGTGCTTTAATGTTACAAATATACCTGTCATGTAAAAGGTTTCTGAACACAGGATGAATGAATAAATAAGAGTTGATAAGCAAAACTTGTCTTGTACATTAGTCAGGAATGCAGATTAAACTGTAATACTTAGCTTTGACATGGGTTCCATGGCTTCCTGTGGAGGTTAGAAGTGACTTAGAAAGATGAAATGTTCCTTTAAAAGCTTAAAGAACCTAGATTCTTGCTTACAGAACAGGCTGTTCTTGTCAAGGTTTTAGATGCCCATTTTCTTAACCCAAAGCTGGGTGCAGAACTTCTTCCTCAGAGACCAGTCAGGTGCTGTGGGCATTGCTGACTCTGCCTGAAGCCAGGTCCTCCATGGCCTCCACAACCAGCTTTGGTCCCTTCTCCCTCCTGCCTGCTCCTTCAGAGGACCCTTGCTGTCCTCCCCAGCTTTCTGTGGGCACTGCCATTCTCTTCTCCCTCCACACCTTGTTTCTGGGCAACATGAGCTATGAACACAAATGCAGTTATGTCCATTTGTTGTCTTGCAGATTCACTTCAGATCAGTCTCCTGTCCAAGCTAATGTTGCAGACTTGCACTTCATGGATCTTTATCTGTTAATATAGTAGAAAACCAACTCAATCTTTCCTTTTCCTTTTTTTCCCTATTTTCTTCTCCATGTATTTAGCCATCCTGCCAGTCTCTCAGCCTGACATCTGGTTGTTACCTCTGAGTTGTACTTCTGCTTCTGTTTTACAAACCAGGCTATAGCTAAATATTACTAATCCACTGTAACTAATCTGCCTACCCATTTATTCAGCTTAAACTGCTCCAGGCACTTATTTTGCATCTCAGTTTTTGTAATATTTATTTCTCTGCTCCTCTCTGATCACAGTTCAAACAGAACATGGGAGGAGGCATTAACTATAGAGTTAGGTCCAGTTTTGTCCCTTTGGATATATAAGCTAATGGGAGAAAGAAAGAACATTTGGAAAGAAGAACAGAAATGAAATCTATTAAAACAAAATACTAATTTTTAGACTTTTACTTGCAGTCATAGGGTGAGCAGGACTCTACCCCAAGAGACTTCCCTTTGAGTGGGCCAGTGCATCATGTGAACACTCAGGGTCCTATAAGCACTCAGCAGTCCCAGTGAGATGCTCAGGTGCAGTTCACCTTGCTCATCTCACAAGCTTCATGGCTCGATTACTAGTTTTAACCCTGGTCAGAGCTCTTATGCATAATCATAGAATAATGCTGTTGATCTTTCCTGGTCACAACTTCCAAGCATAGCATTTGGGAGATACATGCCTTTCTGTGGCCAAGATCTGAGTTAGTATTTCTTAAGTGTTCTTTTGCCCTCTTTGTGGATTTTCTGATCCTATTGAAGCCTCAAATTTAAAACCTTGGACAGTATAGCAGTGTGAGGAGGTGATTGATTCTGATACATATTGATAAAGAACTTGAACAGCAAAAGGTGTAAGTGAAAACCAGCAACAATAACAAAAGTAAAAAGAGTGCCTATCTGTGCACTTACTAAGGAACAGACATTTCAAGGGACAGGAGCAAGCTGTGCATATGATATGGACTAAGCTATACAGAGAGGACTTTTAAAAGCTTTGATTTTAATCTAGAAACATCTGAAATAAGAAGGAATCATAGAAACAAAAAGGACAATCAAGGACACTGAAATAAAGAAGGGGACAGTATGGCAGAGGAGATGGTGTCCTGAATGATGAACTGAAAGCCACCAGTGCTTAATAGATCTTCCAAATCTAAATGACTGTGTCAGCTGGACCAGGCAGCCTGCAATAATAAGCACAGCAGGACCAGAAAGAGAAAAGAGTGCAGACTGGAAGAAAATAAAGCTGCTGTTCTTTGTACTGTGCATTTTCACACTATTTTCTACACTTAAGAGGTATTCAAGTTTTGTCAAGGAGCACTATGCTTCTCAGCTTCATAATTATGAACCAGCAAAGTCTAATGGCATCACAGTTGTGATTCAGCAAGGCTCATGTCTGAGTGTTTTCAGGTGTCAAGAACTAAATGGATTCCAAAAAACATGTGCACACGCTGCGCTGAGTAGATTTCTATCCCATTACTTAAAAAAACCATCTTCTATAGACTTTAAAATGAAAGGCCAAGAGACTTAAATTACAGAGGTAGGAAAAGCTTGAAGGTCATGTGGATTGACTCCAGGAGCAATCCCAGCTAATTATGGGATCTGAAGGACATAACAGAAAAAGGCTGTGCTATAGTTATGGTTTCTGCTCTTACCTTCAGTGAAAAAACCCCTGTATGCAGTGGGTACAGCTATACACAGTTCACTGTTTGCTTCTACTGTCAAGATCATAAACATGAAAAACACTTTCCAAAATGGAAGGCACATATTTGCTCATGTAAAACACCTCTTTCCAAGTTACTGTAGCGAAGATGTAGCGTCAAGAGATTTTTTTTTCCTCCTCAAATGTAAAGCAATTTTCTAGGACTATGTAGAGGGTGGGAAGGGGTAGAAATTATTCATCCAGACAACATTTGGTTAAGACATTATTCAGAAGCCTTACAGCATGAGGATACCTACATAATTTCTGACCTCAGGGGAAAACAGCATTAGAAAAAAAAATAAAAAAACTTATACAAGGTAATATTACATAGTAGCTAAAGAGTACTGTGTTGTGTTTTGTTTTGTTTAAGAGTAGTAGAATGATGGAAGTTGGTCCATAAGAGACCTTGGTAGATCATTTAGCCTATCCACCTCTCCCAGGGTAGAGCTGGCTATGCCCTAGACTACCTCCACAGATGTTTGTACTTAAACAAGAGATGTTTTTAAAACCTCTGACAGCAACAAGCCTGCCACCTCACTGGACACACTGTTCCAGTCTTTTGCTATTCTGACCAGTGATGTCTCAGCTACAACTCACTTGATGCAGTCTGAGATCATTACTTTTTGTCCTGTAGCAGTTCTGTGCATTGTTATTACCATATTTCTAAGTCTTCTTTTCTCCAAGCCAAACAAACCACACTCCTCTGACTTTTGCCACTGGTCACATATTTCCTCAAGATCTGCTCACTGCTGTTGCTGTCCATGACCCTTCGGTTGTTTAAAACCCTGTTTATATGTACCCTATTTATACACAGTGCTGAAAAGCAGAGCAGTGCTACAGTTTGATGATCTCTCATCAAGGCAAGCATTTCTACCTTTCACCATTTTAGTCTGCTCTCTGGGACCCATTCTTCTTGTTTTCACAGACAATGGGAATGGCGAAGTGATGAGGCAAGACTCCTAATTAAGAAAAGTATCCTAGAAAGTTGAACACCAACCAATAATGTTCCAACCAGCACTTTCCCTGAAATGTAACAAAAGAAGTCTAAATTCTTTTGTTTTACAGATACAGGAGTATTAATCATCATTCTGACTTTTTAGGAAACCTTTCTTATTCCCTGCAACAAGTGACAGACTATGCAAACTTTTAATTTAAGCTGTTCTTTAACTAAGCTGTTATTTTCTAGAAAAGTTAATTAGTTAATTAGAAAATGGGAGCAGGGGATTATTTTCTGCAGGACCTGAGTGATTTAGGAGCTTAATTATCTATGAAAGGTTATTAGTTTTTTGAAATCTGATTTTGAAAATGTGGCCCAGAAATAAATGACAATGTAAAAGCTGAAATAAAATGTTTATTTTTAATGTACATTTGTATATTTTAATGTAAGTTTAGCTCCTAATCGTTCTTTGTATGTCCTGCTCCAGTCTTGATTTGTTTTGGTTTTATTCTTTTTTTTTTGAGACAGATATTCCCCAGATGTATTTTATTTCTTTTGACCATTGAAGCTGTATTAAATGTACGTATTTTTTTAAAAGTTGCCAATCATCCCTGTTTCTCATTTCTAAGCCAGTAGCATCCTATGCCCTTACGTAAGCTGGGAAGCAAAATTCCTCCTGCAGTCTGTTTTCCCTCATTACAGTCTACCTCCGCAAGGACAGAAATTGTAGCTCCGGCTTCTGCTGAGATTCATTGAGCACACCCCTACTGCTAAATTAAAAGAAAATGGCCATGCAGCAAGCATTAGCACTGCAGCTCGGATGAGGTATATTGCTCAGTTTCTAGCAAGATCCCTGTTGTGAGCCACACCTGATAACCTTCTCCAGGAGGTAAGTGGATGCAGTTCTGGAAATATTTCACTCCATGGATTGTTCCCAAAGGGCAATATGGACATGGCTGCCCCAGGTTTGGCTTCCTCCAGCTGGCACAGTTTCCTGACATTATTCTAGCAGGCTTTGTACTACAACATGTTTCCCACATGGCACCACAACATGTGCCAATACCCTCAGTTTCATGCTGTAAAACCGTCAATATTGTGGGCTGTAATGCAGCCCAGATTGCTTCAGGTGCTCTGAATTGAAAACCAAACCAAATCAAAACAAAAAATCCCCCCAAACCTAGCTATCACCTCCTAGGCCCTCAGTGCAGCAGAGGTGGCCTCGGGGAGGCACAGGGCAGAGCACTGTGCAGGGATCTACAGGCACTTTGTGCTCAGAGGGGAAGCAGGCACCAGGAGGACCAACAGGACACATCCTGCACCACTTGGCTGTGTTTTGCTTCCTGCTGTGGTTTATCTGGTAGTACAGACATACCCAATAAGGCTTGCTCAGAAGCAGCTAAGAAGAGTTATTTAATTGTAAATACAATTTCACATATGTAATCCTCTCAGTACTTCCGGGGGAAAAGTATGTCACAGCATGCACAATTTGGGGGTGTGGTTTAAATTGGATTGTAATAAATATCCATTTTCTTGCCACAGAAGTCAACTGAATTATAGAGGCAATAATTTCCTCCAAGCTCTCAGGTGCCAGACAGACATGTTAAGAGGTTTTGTTTCCACTGACAATTTATATCAATGGGCCTGTTCAGCACACAGAGAAAACAGGACAAGAGGCTCAGCTTCCTCTCACTCACAGGTAAGTGTCCTACCCAGAGACCCACTGGGCAGGGACACAGTCCCATGCTGGCTCTCTTTAAAGGTGCACCACTTTGCATAAAGACTTGAAGATCCCTGGACTCAGGAGCAGAGACCAGCAGCCTCCAAAAAGGGAGCTTTACAGAAAAGTGCCAGATCTGAGTTTAATTTGTTTGAAATAAGAGAAAGACTCAAGAACTGTCTGCTACACCGTGCATGGAAACGTGGTGCTTGCCTGTAAAGCGAATGTTGCAGTGTTAAGACCTCTACATTCTCTTGTAAAATTAACTGCAAATGAGGAATTGTTTGGCAATAAATTCAGGGAAAGGCAAACAGATTTTAAACTGGCAAACCTTCTGCCAAATGATTATGTTTTATCCATGCCTTGTTATAGGTAAACATACAAAATTGTGAATCACATCAAGAGCGGGAATACGCAAAATACATTTATTACTGCAGGGAAATAAACTACTCAGCTGGGTGAATGGTCCCAAAATCACACATTTTCTCTTGCTATGCAATGTAAACCACTTTCTGTTCTATCAGAAACATAGAGCTTTGCTTACAAAACTTCAGTTTTCAAGTCACTCATGAGCAGCTTTAATTAATACCTGAGCAAACCAAGCAGGAGCATGCTTCTAAGGCTTGTGCAAACACATCCTGCTACTTAATTTTGTTGAGATGTAAACAAAAGCCATACCCCTCAGGATATTATATTAGAAACAGCAATAAGTATTTCATGGAGATGGAAATAAACAGGCAGGAGGAGCTGAGAGATGATAGCTGACGTTAGCTTATTGAGCGCTATTTAAACAAATACCAACCTGAACTTAAGTGTGACAGGGAGAAAGCAAGAAGGTGGAAGGAAGAAGGGCATGTTCAATTGAATTCTTGTGCTTCCAAAGTTTCTTGTGCTGCTTTCACACAAGACTTTATGTTGTTATTAAATTTGTTATCAAGCTGGTGCTCTGGAATCTCACATCCAATTTAAAATAAAATCATGTTCCTCATAGTCATGGCTGTGAATAAATCTGTGAAGACATGAATCAAACAGAACTGATGCAGTCTTATCTTCAAGAGACTAAAGACAATCAAAAGAATAATTTTCAATTGGTATGACCTGTTCATCCCTATACAGTACTGACTCTGAAGATGACAAACTAGATGTTAACATTGTTAACTGTTTTACTGCTGATCATTTGGTAGAAAGTTAGCTGATACCAAAAATGTACTTAAAGACAAGAATACGTTTATCTTCCACTTAGAGCACTAGATCAGCCTGAATGTACAATCAAGCCGATTCTACTCGGTAGTTCTGAACAGAGTTAAATCTCACAAAGATACTTTCATACATTATTATTTTCTATATATTTGTGATGAGCTCAACAGTTTTTCAAAGCCATCTAGAGAAAAATTCTAGAGTCAGGAACTGAAAATTGATTCATCTATCCCAAAATGTAAGATGATTTTTTTTAAAAAGGTTTATTATTATTTAGTCAATACTCTTGTGTGAATCAGCTGGTCCATGCATTTCAATGCAGTCAATATCAGTCAAAATAGCTCCTAACCTTTTGCTCCTCTATGGCCTGGCTGGACCTCTCCTTCCCAAATTATGTATGCACAGAACACAGGAAGCAGACTTTGCCCATTAAAACAGCAGAAAAAACTTACCAAACCCAAACCCAGAGTACCTCAGTCTTCACAGCAACAGTGTAGGCAGATGAATGCAATCATAACATTGTGCTGTTATTGATCCAGAACTACAAATGTGGAATGCCAGGTAAACGTTTAGGTTTTACATCAAAACAACATTGATACAAGACAGGACCAGACGGAAGATTAAGGAAAGAAAGAGTGCAGAAGTGAAAAGTTTCCACCTGGAATTTTAAACCAGCAGCAACAGTGCAAGCAGTCAAACCAGTACTTGAAGACCTGAAGGGGTTGGAGCCAGGACTTCTGAGCTAGCTCCATTGTCCTCTCCAGCTCAGAGATTTCAGTGCCAACATTTACACCTCTATTATTGTTTTCAAAACTTCTAAGACATTGTGTCCTCCTGGGAAAGTAAAAAAGCCCCAAAACCCTAATTTAAACCAGCAGCAACAGTGCAAGCAGTCAAACCAGTACTTGAAGACCTGAAGGGGTTGGAGCCAGGACTTCTGAGCTAGCTCCATTGTCCTCTCCAGCTCAGAGATTTCAGTGCCAACATTTACACCTCTATTATTGTTTTCAAAACTTCTAAGACATTGTGTCCTCCTGGGAAAGTAAAAAAGCCCCAAAACCCTAACAAAACAAAAGTTGGTGTGGAAGTCTTCACTCTTAGTTATGCAAAAATGGCAGTCATGTCTCTTGAACTGTGGGGTTCAAAATTTTAGTTTCACTCTGAAAATGGCACCTTTCAGCACTGAAACAGATTGTGTGCTCTGTCCCAAGTAGGAAATGACATTGAGTGAGTCACTGGGAGAAACATGCTGCTTATATGTTTTCCTGGTACCTCCTGCCCAGCTACTGCTCGCATCTGCAGTGCTTTAGCTGATGAGACTCGACATCACCACTTAAAAAGGCTGGCAATCTCCACCTGCTGAAGACAGTTTTTCACTGTGTGATTTTGACCATCTGGATACAGCATCCTCACTTCACTTCTTTTTTTGAAACACCTCTTTTCATGAATTCCCAGGAAATTGGGTTTCACTCTTCTGCTTGATTCAAGCTGACAAAATCATCTGTCATTTTCTTCCAACTGGTTAAGCTTTTTCCTTCAAATTCTTTTAGCTTTGGGACAGATCATTCATCCTAGACTTTACTGAATCTCTCCTTAATGTTCTATAACCTGTCTTTCAAATAAGTTTCCAACACTTTCTGTGCAGGCTAACTCCTTCCTATATAGAAGGTTTAAAAAAAGAAGGCACAAGGGTTTTTTGTTTACTTAAGTTGCTACATACTTTCTGAACATAATGCACCACCCTATTGCCTACAATGCCAAAAGTAACTGTAAATGAGTTTAGCATTAATTCTTAAGCCTTAAAAAAAACATTTTAATCCCTAAAAACACCATGAGGAACATTATTTCTCTTGGCAACAGATGTCTTAGTATATGCTGTGAGGTTCAGTGATGAAGAAAATGTAAAGCTATACCAAGAAGCAGTAAGGCATGCAGGGGAGGTGAGGCTTACATAATATGCCTGGCCCAATAATGAAAAATGATCCAAACTTAAAGTGCCAAACTACATGTAGGAATTAATATGTATAGTATGCATATAGTATATATGTATTCTATAGTAGACTATGCCATCTTCTTTCTAATGAAAAAGATTGCTAGTTACAAAAATGCGCTAGACCCTTATGGCAGCTTTTTATTCACGTGTCATTGATTTTTATATTTCCTTAAAACTAGCATGCTACTAATTATCCCGAACCCTTATCTGCTTTTCCATTGCAAGGGAAACAAATCCAACAGTTAAAATTTGTGTTGATTTTTACTGAGTGTTTCCTGAACCTGGCTTTGAATCTGGCTTTGCTCCTACACAGCATACAACTCTCTGCAACTTCTGTGGTATTCACCTCAATTTGATCCAAATGAAATACACTCTGCAGATGTTTTACCTTTTTACCAGGGCATGTTTAATCAATAATATATCCAAGTAGGTTCATTTTCAAATTTTGGACATGATGACCTGGATCTGCATTGCAATGTTGCTTCAAAATCTCTCTTTGTGTAGATACAGTGGTACTGTGGATGAAGGACCTCAAGAGACCCAAATATGTGGTTTTCTCTGAGCTGGGAGTCTGTTTCTGCATATCTTCTCTCACAGAGTGTTTAAAGCATTTACTCAGGTAGTGGGAAGAGAGGACTGGCCTACAGCAAGTGTTGGATCATTTGGGAAGCCCAAAATAATTCTTGCAGCATTTACAATGTAGAACTGGAAGTAAAGAAAGGTAAAAATGGGCACTCGCAAACATCAAACTGAAAATATCATGATTAGTGTTTCATTCTCTACATTTAGATACAGGTGTTCTTGTGCACCTCTTGATTAAAAGAAAATATCAAATTTCCTTGTTCAGTCTGCTATGTAGTATGGTATAATGCATACATTGTTAAATTGTGATACGGGTCATCAAACTCTATTGTATCCAGCTCATGACTATAATATTACAGAAACCATATGTTAGATGTGAAAATCGAGTAACCTGCAGATATTTCACAGCTTGAGTTTTAGTCTGTGAAACAGAATATGGCAGGTATGACAACACCATTTAGCATGTGTATATAAAAAAATCATAAATTCCCAGAAGACTTGAGTCTGGTATTGAGATGAAAAGTTGGTGTCCTTATAATAGACAGTTCAGTACTTTTAGAAGAGTAGCAGTCAATACCTCAAAGGTTGAACTCCTGTGGTTATCTGTATCAAAGTTATTGATGGCGTCATGCCCTCCAACTGCTCCACCAATACGGCATCACTTGGCTTTGGAGTGACTGTGAGCACAAATCCTGGGCAAATACACTACCAGCACAACACAGGGACTTGTGAGGGTGACACAGACACAACCCAGCAGCTCAGGTCAGGACTCAGCCAGGAGCTGCTACACCCACAGCAGAGCCAGATCAGAGCCCAAAAGCTTGCCCAATGCTCTAGGACTGGACACCTTTGCTGTGCTTTGCTCAGCTCTCAAGCTCTGGGGAGGTTCTCGCTGTGGTGCAGAGCATGGCTTGACTCTCTGGGGCCCATGAGAGGAGGATGCCGAGCACCCCAGCAGCAGAGACCTCTGGGGACATGGGCAGCATCACAGCACAGGGTGACCCTGCACACCAGCCACAGAGCCAAGCTAAACACCAGGGGGCTGACTTGTAGGGCTCATCACCCCCAACTTAGTTGCTAGCCCATCCTCCTAACAAAGCCTTCCGGACACCCACTTGGGCAAAATGCTCTTGCTGTTATCCATACATTTCATCATGCCAGTCTCTCTTACTCTGAGTGAGGTAGAGGTTGCTGTGTTTGGAAATCACTTAGACATCTACTACGTATAATGTAACGGTGCACAAACACTGCGTCTTGCATTCTTCTGTCAGGTTCTGGTGGAAGGAGAGGATCATGAATTGCACTAGAAAACATGGAGTTATTCAGTGGATACTGGTTAGCTCCCAGATATTACAGGAGTCTGTCCTCTTTGGTGTTATACCCTTTGTTACTAACACATGCATTTAAAAAAACAAACAAAAAAAGCCAACCCAGAAACCCCTCCAAGCATGAGTCCTATGGCAATGTTCAATAAACTACAAGCCAAGACGTGTACCTTTCATATCTTAATACTAGAAGAATGTTGTATAACTTCTGTATTCTTACGACAGCATTTTTTCAGAATACAGAAAATTAATAAATTATTACTTCATGGAAGTAACTTAATGAAAGCTGTTCTGTGTTGGCTTACTCTGTGTGTGTGTGTATCTCTGAAATCTTCAGTCAGTGATAAAGAAAATTCACTTGGTCTGTTCAGTGTTCCATACAAAGAGGTGCTTGAAATGTCATGAAGTTCATGAAACATGATGGTAAGTGACAGATGAATGATCTTGTTGGTTGCCAGTAGAAGATTACACTTTCCTGAGGTGGGAAAGAAACCTTTTAATACTCTTGGCTGGTTTTGACCAGATTAAATTCTGAACAAGTCTGTTAGAGTTGAAAGTGAAAAGAGAAGACAGCATCGTTTTCACACAGTTCTTTATGCAACATGCCCATATGGGAGAAGGGACTTTTTTTTTAAAAAAAAAAAAAAAGGAAACAAGAAAACCTGCTTTCCTTTCTATTTTTAAAAAGCATCTTCTTAAAACATGTTAAATGTTCCCAGCATCAAGGCTGTTGAGCATGTCCTGAAGAGTGCTGGCAGGCAGGATGGGTGCATGGTACTCTATGAGAGCGGGGTGCCACTGGAGCAGCTGGTGGGGTGTCTATCCAGGTAGTTGGCAGCACACATGGGTCTTGACTGTTGGTGGAGATGGCAGAAGTTGAAGTTGTGTGCAGCTCCATCTCCAGAGAGCATTCTGGTTCTACTAGACTGATCCTTTTATTCTAGACCAGGCCTTGTCAAGCAGCATATCCTGGTTTTAATCAGACGTGATAGATGCTTTAGTGAAAAGGTAAATGTAGATGACATTGAAGGAATGTATTTGCTGGAGACCTTTGGAGATACAGTCAGTGTCGCAGAGGGGAGCTGAGTGTGTGGCACCTATACTTCTGCATAGAAGAGAGTTATGGTTCCCTCTCTTTTCATTCTCTTCTTATGTCCTAGCCTCTTTTTTTCAGCAAATGTGGTGTTTAAGCATATCACTGAACAGGCACTGCAAACAGCACGTGTTTGCTATATTAGCCCCAAAGTCAAGCTTTTGCAGGGCAGGAAGAGGAGGATGAAGATTAGTCTCTCCAGTCCCTCTGCTCTCGCTGGATTCCTGCTACCAGGCAGATATTGCCCTCCAACGGCACCATATGGAGAAGGAATAATTCCCACAGGTAGCTCATCACCTGTTTACAAGTGCTGTCACTTCTGTGCGGTGACTTAGAGAAATGATGCTCTGGTAAATCTTTCTAAGACAAGGAATGGTAGAAATAACAGCCACTAATAGCTCAGGTTAGGCTGAAGTCAATGATCTCGTGCTCCTTGAAGCTACAACAATCATAAACCAAAACCAGTGAGTAGCATAGTCTTCATCCATTTTGTGACATTCGTGTCCTCCCTGTCCTTTGAAAAGGCCTTCCCTCCGATTTCCACAGCACAGAGAGAATTAGCTACTGGCAGTTGGTGGGAACTAAACCTCTTCTCCCCTTATGCCATTGGTAAGGGTAAATGAGAGGCTGGTCCTCCACACCTCACAGCCGCCTGCTTTATCCTAACTAGAAGACATTAGCTTTTCCTTAGTGATGTGAAGTATTCTAGCCTTTCTTGCCTTCTGCCACATCTGCCAAAATTATTTTTATTGTTGTAAGCATAACCCTGTTTACAGAGATTTAAGTGAACTGGAAACAATATACGTATATGTGTATTCTGTGTATTCCTTAGACCCATCATAAGGTTCACTTAACCTCAAACTAAAAACTCCCTGCAGGTTCAGCATTGTGCAAGAAGTGCACTTACATCACCACAGACCATCTTAAACTCTTGCACCCTGAAGCTGTAGCAGTTGATAAATGATACCTTCCTTCCTAAGGGAGGAGGGAATGGTTTCGTTTTTTCTAGCTTAGAGACGATAAGGCGTTTATTAGTCACACAGTGATTCTTTACATCAGCTTTGCCACTTAAAAACAATTTATAACAACACTCTGATGGCCTATACTAGGCAGCATCCACTTCCTCCAATAAAATACCTCTCCCATTTAAAAGCATAACTGCACCGACAGTGATTTAATAAACGAAACAGCTGCAAACATTTTTTCCTCTTTAAAGTGGACTGCTTGAAAATAGATGGGCAGTTACTCAGCAAAATAGTTTCTTATCATCCTGTTAAGTGAGGGCATAGATCAAATTGGTTCAGAATAGGAACATTTATGCTTGTTTGTAACGCAAGGAAAATGACCTTGTGTTGCAAAGCATTGAACCCTATAATTAGTGTATGCAGAGTCATACATACATAGAGAGAATAAAACTGCCACTGAAGGGCAAAAGCAGTAGCAATTTTAGGAGAGAGCATAGACAAGAGGAAGAGGTCATTCAAATAATTACTCGAGAGAAATATAAACAAGTTGCAAAGGGAGGGGAAAACATGCTAACAGCTCTCCACCACTGCTTAGACAAACAGGAGTTAAATTGCAATTAAAGCTCTCAGCTAATGCTATAAGACTTTAAAGCTGAACAATAATCCACTAGCTTAAGGAGTCAAATGATAGGGTGGGAGGGAAACCTATGGAAATAAAAAAAGTGAGAAAGGGAGAAGCAGTGATGCTTCTGAAGACACAGGTTGAGGACTCACCGACGGGGGAGGGGGGGAGGGGGGGCGAGGCCCAGCAATCGGTTACTCTTTGAGCACGCTTTACATCAAGTACATTAAAGCAACGACAGCCCACGGACTCCCTCAGCTCACCGTTTGCTTCCTGACAAAACACAATTTCATTTTTTCAAGGGTAAAATACAAAAGTTTCCCCAAGAAACACAACTGAGCGAGGAGAACCATTGCCCCTGTGGCCACAGCAGCTGCTTTGGGAAAGCAGATTTAGTATGACACAGACCTGGCTACTTTTGAGTCACATCACAAGCCTACTCCCCTCCTTACAGGGCTCACCTTGCCTCGAAGCAGGGATCCCCCCACTGCACAGCCTCTGCTCGAGGTTACACTGCAGGTCTGAATACTGGTGCGGAGTTTACCTTGGCAAAAGCAGTTCAGGGCTCCCTCCCTACGTCTGACAGAACCTCAAAGTTTCCCACAAGCAAGAGCTAATTAGGGATTATCAGATGAGCCTTTTTTTCCCCCTTTTTTTCTTTTAAACCAGGCCAAGCCTAGCTACAGGTGCAGCTACACTTGTGCCTCTCTGCTTGGCTCCTGGGGCTTGCCTCAGCCTTCACCCTCACTGCTCCTTGCTCCTGCCTCTGCATCTAGCATGGGCTTGGTGTTCCTCACAAACGTTTTAGTGTCTCCCCAGTCCCAACCTCTCTGGTGGCAGAGCCCAAGCATTTCCTGCAGATAGGCCCAGCGGTTGGCAGCATTTGGGCAGGCCAGCAGCTCCCTCGATAGCACATCCTCCACACGGCCTCAGGCTCAGCAGTCCCCCTGGGAGCCTCACTGCCTGGCTGGGTCCTCACATTTTTCTGGTACTCTAGAAAGCTACAAGGAATTTGTCTTCTGAGACTACTTCCAATTATAAGTTTATGAAACCACATTAAAAAAATAGAGTAATTTTATTTACTCATGCAGACCATTTCTTCCCTCCAGTAGGATTTTTCAGTTCATGTAGCATAACTGTGCTGTCCCTCCTGAGATGTGTGTTGGAGAGAAAGCCAGAAATGTTGTGAAAAAGCTGGCCTACCTCATCACTAAAGGAAGAACAGTGACCTTTTTCATTAACCACATGATGAACGTGAACCACCTCTCACCTCTGCTTTAGGGGTATTCAGCACATCCTCAGGTGATTTCTGGAATGGTTCAGCTGACCAGTGCATTGAATGTTCTCAGCTTATAAGTAAAAAAAGATGTTTTACAAGGCTGTCAGCCCCACACACCCTCTCAGGGCTGTGAAAGACAGGCTGTGTTCTTCCTGGCACCAACTGCCTCATCCATAATCCCAGCCCCGTGAGATGCCTCACAGACGCAGTTAAACTGCAGCTGAAGTCTATGAGGGATGATTTGTGAGCCAGGTGCAGTTTAAGCACTGGCACCTAGAAAAAACCATCTTTTTTACTTTTAAATGAGCAGATTTGAGGTTTGAGTGACTGAGAACCAATAAATACTGATGTGGTTTTTTTTTTACAGAGTATCTTTTCAGAGTAGAGCTGGAGTTGGAGCTTTTAACCTCAGAAGCTGGGAGGGAGCCATACCATATATGTTTATGTGGCAGTACAGGAAGAAAGGTTATCATGTTTTAGTTAGCTAAAGGAAGTTTAGTCCAAAATATTAACTTTCTGCAAAAAATGTGTCTCAGCTCCCTCCCTTCCCCTTAGATTGTAAAGCAATTTCACACCATAAAACAGAATTTCGAAAACACAGCTGCTTGCCCTGATTCCCTGGTCAGAGTAAAACCCAGCAAAAATAAATCTGGAGGAATTTAAATGTTATCTGTCTTCCTATCAAAAATTTCACTGGACAATCTACCAGAGTCCTAAATGACCTCCAGAGTCAGTGCCTGGATGTGGTCATCCATTTGTCTCTCCCTGTGTTACCAGAGGCATCGTTTTCACAGTCATCTTTGGCTTATGGGGATCACTGGTAATGCTGCTCTGGGAACTGCATGTTTCCAACAGCAAATTCACGAGTCTCTTTTATATGGACACAGATGTCTTCTTCCCCAGCTATTTACAGAATACCAAGAAGTGTTAATCAGAAAGTTTCAAATAGTAAAGTACTTCCAGCTAAAAGCAGCCTTGCCCTGAGGGGTAACTATTGTGATTTTGGGAGCATCAACCTGCGAGCTCAGTGTTGGTGTGAGCACAAATAACCTGTTAGCACATTTAGATCATCTTTGTCATCCTCAAATCTCAGTGGCATGGGATCTTTCAAAAAGAAGACATTGTCATATTTTACCAAGATCTTGTGAGATGGATTATTAAAACAGGTTCTTGTGGTAGCTTGTTACGATTCAGCTGTTTTAGGCTATCAAGTTTATGTTTTTTCTGGAGGTCTTTCAAACTCAATAGGGTATGGAGTTCCATAATATCAGGTATCATATAATAGATTTTATGTATTTCATCCTTATTTCTATATGGCTTGTTCGTTAGTATGAGAGTTCTACAGATTATTTGGTGCAAAATTCCTTCTACTTTTTCTATTCTTTCTGAACCTGCCATGCAGGAGTAATCCAGCTGATGAGAGGAGTTGATACAAACTGTGTTATGGTTCCTCATGTACAAATTCTTGCATCAGCTCAGATTTGACAAGTCCTCTCCAGAAAGCAGGAGAGTGCAGGACTCCAAGGCACATTTGTGTTGTTCAGACAGCAATGAGTGAGATATCACTGCTAGGGAACAAAGTTTGTCTGGCATCTGTCCTGACACTGGCAATTTGAGCAATAATTTCCTCCCCAGATGCTGTGCAGTTTGAGCGAGTTTGGCTCAAGAGGTTAAAAAAATAATGGTCTGGCAATAAACAGCTTTTTAGAAATATTATTTGGAGACTCACTTAAACTTGTGCAATGCTTTTTCTACAGTAATAGGAATTGCAGCAAGTAACAATATTAGATACACATTATGTATCTTAACATGATCCACCTGAAAGAGTGAGCCCTGCTGGACTTTGAAAACTTTCTCTTAGAACATAACCTTTTCAGCTTCTTTCTCCTTATCTTGCTTGAATCAGTGGAAACCATGGAAAACTTGAATTTGGATCTAAATGTCAGGTTTTGATTCTGTTCTACAGATCTGCAAATTTATTTGCCTGTAAAGAAATCTCAGAGCTAATAAATAAAAGAAAGAAAGATTTCATGATCCTCAGAGCAATAAACAGTAGCCAGTTCCATTTTCTTCTTTCCTGTTGAATTCAGTCACTATTTAAAAATTTCTTTCTTTAAAGTCTCTCAGTAAGAGGCAGACTTTTCCCCATGAAGATGAACCATTACTCAGCCTGTGCATCCTGATATTTAGTCTAACGCTTGGCCCTAGTTGCTCTGTGTTTCAGAGACAACACCAGGGTGATGAAGCATTCTTCATCTCCTCGAGGAGTCCAGACCACTGAAAAGGTCAAACAAACAAAGTTAAGATAACCACGAGACTTGCTGGTCAGCCAGTGCTCTGGGTCCAAGATCAGCAATACTGCTGTTGGGTGACTAATGCAATTAAATCAGCTCTTGGTCCGGTACTGCAGAAACAAATCTTATAGTGTTGCATACTGCTGCCAGATGGATTGCTCAAGCTTGGAAAGCTCCCTCATGCACACACACTTAATCACGACAAGCCCTATTCATGGAAAAACATGGCACCGACAGAGGGATTTTTAGCCATTCCCCTGTAGAAAACAATGGTAGGGAGCAGACTTTAACATGCATGCTGAGAGTGGTGAACGTGGGCTTTGTGGGTCCCAAAAATATGTTTATTTGTTGGGCATGGCAGTTAAATGGAGCCCAGAGGAGTGTGACCCAGGAGGACTTGCTGGAGCATTGGCCAGTGAGAACAGCAGGGTGGCCATCAGGACCAGGGATGCTCCACCAGGCTCCACCCCACCAGCCGTGGCAGCCCCCCGCCAGCCTGTCCGGAGATGGGCGCTGGAGGTCTGGCAGTGGCTGCTGTGGTTGTTCTTCTGGTTTGTGCGGTCACTCTGACCCTGAAAAATCAGTAATTGGAATAACAGTCAGAAAGTAGATGTCTGGAATTTGTCTGGTCTAAATGGGATGGACTGTTCTCTGCTTCCCACTTTGCAAGGCATTAGTGGAAAGTTGGAAGAAAAGGAAGGGAGGGCAAAGAAAGCATCCGAGCCACATTTATGTCACCCACTGCACAGCTTCTTAATTCACCAAAGCCTCCCCATGGTGACCCTTACAATGAAAACACTTCTGCTTCCTTTCCCTCTCATCAGGTACTTCTGGCTTTGTCACAAGCTCCATTATCACACAAAAAGAGAAAAGCAGCATCTGTTTAATGCCATATATTAACACTAAGCTCCATAAATTCTGTATGAAAATGAAGTGTCAGCCAGGAGAGATCATTCCTCAGCTGCTGCTGTTGGCATCAGCTGAAGTTTGGGAAGTCCTGTGGAGTAACACAGTAGTGAGCTACTCAGTTTTTAATGGAAAGGCCCTTTGCTATTTCATTTGCATATTCACAGGCTTCTGGGCAATTAAACTGGGGTTGAGGTACTGTAGATTGGTCTTAGCCAAAAGATAAATGATCTCATATTTGACCATTGTGGCTAAATCCATGTTGTTACTGCTAGTCCGGACTACAGAAAAAGTGACATACAAGAAGGAAAGCACAAGCTGCACTTTCCAGTCTACTAGTAAGGTTCCTAAAGGCATTAACATAGGAACAGTTGTGTTAGGCCAGATTAAGGGTTTATTGATCTTGGTGTCTTTCCTTCAGATGCATCCTGAACTATGTGGAAAAAGTATGAGACCTTTTCCCCTATACATTCTACCAGCTGTTTGTGGTTTAAGAGTATCCTTATATAAAGTCTGCATTCACACCATAATCTTTTTAGCAGCCATAAATGAAGCTGTATTCCACAGTCTCTCCAATTCCTTAATTCTTGTGGTCTCTGAAGCTGCTTGCTGTAAGGAACGCCACAATTTAACTACATGGTCATGAACAATTATTTCCTCTTGCTGATTTAGTATCAGTGGTTCACTGTGTTGTGAAGACCCTAAGCAAACTTCTGCATTCACATTTTCCCTGACCATCACCATTTCACTGGACTTCATCCTATCCTGCCTCAGTCTCTCCCTTCAGACCTCAGTGCTATTTATTCTCTTTTCATATGAAATGTGTGCCACACTGAACATCCTTGTCTTCATCCTGTACCGTATGTAATTCTAAACCCTCGTTTTCTGAGATAGTGGTGACCTTAACGACATCCAGTAGGTAAGATACAGCTAAACATGTGAACTCCACAGCTATTAAGTTAGGAAGGAAATTAGTCAATTAAATATTACTAAATCTGATTACTGCACTGAAAGAACGGAGTCCCCCCCTGCTTCGCTGGGACACACATTTGCCTTACAACAACACCAAAAGTGTCCTCTTGGACCCTTCTGATTGTGTCAAGGCACTCCTGGACTTCTCCTAGCACTGAGTGACATTTGCCCAAAACATGTGCCACCCTAGTGCTACAGAGGGGGAACAAGAGGGGCAGTTTTCAGGGGTAGGAACTTCAGGCAGTTAATTTTTAAGACAGCGGAGGCTGAAATATGGTTAAGATTTTGGATAGGAAAGGTCTGTATTTTTGTCCTCAAGACACACCACTGAAGGCAAAGGATGCACAGAATAAAGAAAGAAATACACAAAACCATGCTCGAGTGATTATGTCAAGTGATATGCTAGACTTCATTATGGCACCAGGACCAGCAATGTCTTGGTTTGTCATTTGGGTGTGTACCTTAGTTCAGGGAAACCCAGTGAAATATATTGCAGAATATCACCGTGTTTCTTTGTAAAGAGAAAGTAACAGAACTTAACAGCCGGGTGGAGGGGGTCGTTTTGGCACCTGGATGGCACAGACAGTGGGACTGCAGGGGTGCATGGCTGGCAAACACATGGTATTGCTTCTTGTAGGAGGAAGAAGCAGCAAATAAAGGCACGGCGCAGAGCTACGTGGAGTGTTACTGAGTGAGAGCGAATCGCAGAGCTTTTTTCCTTTGATGCCACTCAGAAAATTTATTGGACAAAAGAAATACACTACTATTTCTAAAGTTTCTGTTTCTTGCATGCTGTCTGTCAGAGCTCTGCTTGGAAACTTGCTCAGCCCTCCACCCTGTTTGGCTATTTTCTCTTTGTTTTCAAGAAATATAGTCTCATAAAAATGGAAAAATATCCAAACTGCTGCACAGAAAATTGAACCAATAGACTGATCTCCTGACTTGGAGTCTGGAGGATAAATGTACCAATAGCAAAGTGAATTTCCTGCCCCCCCTCCCAACCATACATTGCTTAGCTCTGAGATTTGCCTCCGTCTGAAGGGTTGCTGCAAAGTGGAATACAATCAATGTCAGATGGCGTGGTAGATTTTCTTCAGAGAAACATAACATGCCCTGTATGACAGGCAGAGAATAAAACCAATGTGCTTTGTTTTCAGGGATTTCAAGAGATTAGCAGAAATGTACTTTCTCCTGAAAAGGAAACCCCCAAACTAATGTGATAAACACTATTCTAATAAGTGTTAGTGTCCAGCCCTGGGAAACTGAACTCCCCTGGTTATGCTGCAGACTGGCCTGTTTTCTCTCCTAAGAAAAATCACTCGACCATTTAAGAAAAGAAAATAAGGAAAAATGATATAGCAACAACAATAACCTCTCAACTGTACTTATTTTTCTTTTGCCATTGAGCACTTGCTGCCTCATTGCTTTAGGAACATGGCTATTGGCAAAGCCTGGGTCTCATCGCTTCTGCAATTTTTGTTTACTTGCTAAAATATAAGAGTTGCATGATGATAAGATTTTTTTAAATATTATTTTGCCCTGAAAATGGTCCAGCTGAAATTGAGTCTTAATGCTGGCTGCAGCCACCACGCACCATGCGAATCTGTTCAGCAGATTTGCCTTAACACTGCAGGATCTGGATGGGACGTTCCCCAGAATGCCTTTCTCCTGCTGCACCAGCTGAGCCTCGGCAGCAGTGAGGGAATGAGTTGTCTGTCTTGTGTGAAACACTCGTGGCTGTGGCACTCATCAGAGAGGGATGGGCTGGAACAAGCACCTCAATAGATGATCTCGTGACAAGGTAAGCAAGGAGAGGTGATGAGGAGAAAAGGGGGAGTGAAAATACAAGACCAGCAGGGGACAGATGTAAAGCAAGATGGGGAGGAGGCAGGGGTGCGGGTGGGCAGACGGAGTCAGAATTGCTGTGGTGGCTGGAGCACATTCTTCTTGAAACACAGCCAACCTTTCAAGCATCTTTATCTGTCTTTTTAATCAATCTGTTGGGTTTTGGGTTTTTTTTTTCATATCTTCTGTGTTACAGGCATGACTCAAACCATTCTCAACTGACACAGCCATGAAACCGTACTTTTTGTTACTGTACATACCTGTTTCATTTGATATGTGCTCCAAACTTCCTCAGTAATGCAGTCCACAATCCTACAGACGTCTTTTTTCCCCTTTCTTTTAAATCTGCCACCTGGACAGTCTCTTAATGCAGAGTCAGGTTCTGCAGTGACTGAGAGGAGCATCCTGTAGGAAACACGTTCATCTCGCCAAATGCAGTTGTAGAGCACTTGGTAGGGCAACCTGAGGCTGTACCATCAATTTTAATTCTGCTTCTTCCTATCTTCTAGGAACATCTGATTTTATGGTCTTTAAAAAAAAAAACAAAACTGGAAGGCAGCAAGAGATTAGTGTATATTAATAGGCTTAAATACACAGATTCATTACCCAGGCAAAAGGAGATGGATAGTGGGTGAAAGCTTTAGATATTTCATTTTAATGTGCCTTTGGCATAAATTCTGCTAGTAGTAATTTTATCACTCAGTAGTACTACTCTTTAGCTATCCAGTAACCATTCTTACAACGGTTAGACCATAAAGTTCACACAGATTCAGAAGTCCAGGACTAAAAAAGCTTTAATCCTCAGCAGCACTTTTTTCCTGGCTGTTTATCTAGTAATTCCAGCTCTAAATGGATCATATATGCTCATTCTTAAGAAACATGTTAAAAAAAATTTGAAGAGTCTCACTCTAAAAGTAATAGTTATGTGGTTTAACTTTGAAAACAGTGAAGACCAGAAGTTGTTTACCATAACAGAGAAACAATATTGCAGGCCATCATAAACTTGGATTAATTGCATCGAAGCAGGGAAAGTTAAAAATGAAAATGCACAGGCAACATAGTTTTCTTACTATGCAGGATATATTTATTGGATTTTATTTCTCTACTCTCCAGTAGATGGCAATCCATACTTGGCCAATAAAAGAACCACATGAAGAGACTTCTCTGCGTACAAGTCTGTGGGGCCTTAAGTTACATACTCTAAGTGCAACTTCAGACCGTGAATGTCATCTAAGTAAATCATTTCACTTTACTGTATTGCTGGCCAGTATGAGATGATGACAGAACAACGAAGACTTGAGAAGTGTGTGTGGAAATGGCAATGCCTTTCAGCAAAGAGGAAGATTTTTAGGTCTTTAAAGGCCGCTGGTTGTTCTAGTGGTGGCAGTCTCTCACACTGGTGTCTTTAGAAGGCTGGGGAGGTAAGAACATAGGTTTTGTTGTCTGCTTGTTTGGAATGTTACTCGGAGTGCTGTAAATCCATTTCTTGTGTTTAAGAAAAAAATTGCACAGAATGCCCCGAATCCTCTCCCCTCTGACCTTCTCTCCAGACTGTGGCTGTGTGCTGTATGAGTGTCTGTGCCTCTCCTGCTTATTTACATTCCTCCAGGGCCATTTCTGGGATTGTCACTGTAAGACCAAACCAACAGAATACATTGGAAGAGCTGTAGCCCAGCCAGGTTACCTGAAGAGAGGTAGGATGTGTCCTTCTGTGAAAAAGGGTGACAATTCAGTAAGCAACAAAGTGAAGGCAGTGAAACGATAGAAATTCAAGTATATTTTGCTAATTTTAAATAATCTTTCCCATCCCATAGGTTTTATTTATTCTTTCATTCATACAGTTGTTTTGAAGCTTTGTGATTTCCAAAAGTATGGATTGGTAGAGGCAAAAATGGCCTTTTGTCAAATATTTGACCCCTCCATAACAGAGATGCATGCAGCAGCACTAGCACAACGGTTTATATTTTCTGAGCCTTGTACTAGCATCAGTTATGTTTTCCACTTTGGACTGACAAGGAGCTGGAAGCAAGCTTCAGGTTTGCATGGGAGGCAGATAATGGGCACCACGTGGCAGAGTTTCTATGTGAATGTGGTTCAGAGATGCTCATGCTGCTTTCTGGTTAATTGGCTCCTTAGCAATAAGTTGCTGATTTGGTGTGCTCTCATAATTTGGATTTTGGCTGGTTGGTTTTTAAAAAAGCCCATGGGTTTTAGAGATAGTTAACATAATGATGATGACGAACATTGTAGCTCTTACTTTCTTTATAAGTCAAGCCAGTCAAACAAACAATCTCTTTTATGTCCCCACTGCAATGTGTGAGAAAGGATGAATCAGACACTGTTGCAATTTGGAGTTAGTGACAGCTTGTTCAGAAGAACATAGAAACAGGGAACAGCAGTCCACGCTGAGAGACTGATGTCTTACCTCGTCCAGTAGAAATTGTCCTGAGTCATGAAATGCCCATTCTGGGAGACAACAGCATGTAGTTCCCACACATGTTTAGAAATAAATGAGAACTTTCTTCTTTTCCTTCAGTTCTTTATGTATTTTTAGGTAGTTCCTCTTTGAAAAACATATTTTTAAACTAACTCATTAAATGCACAGCACAGCCTTGTCTAATGCACAGCACATACACACATGAGAATGCAGGACCTCTGTGTTCCCAGAAGGACGAAATGCTGCTCTTGTTTTTATCACATTCATCAGCTTTACATTATTTTCTTCATGCAACCCTTCCTTCTTTCCCTCCTCTCTCTCCCAGTAATCCCCAGTACCACCTCAGCTGTTCCATGAGCTGGTTAATCCATTTTTCTTCCTCCTGTGTCCCTAAGGCAGCCAGAGCAAACACATGCCAGGAATATTCAAGAGCCCTTTTTTTTCCTGGGCTGCTTGGGCGGCTCAGGCATACCTTGACAGGCATGAAGGAGGAAGAGAGGTGCAGTCCACGTTATTCCCACAGCACACACAGGATTGAATAAAGTTAAGGTACCATATTGGAAATAACAGGAAACAAGTAACAGAAATGGAATGTTTCCCACACTGGTACTGTGCAAACCTTGCACAAGCCTCAGAGTGCAACCTGATAGATCTTTGTAGTTTGCTCTATGTATCTAGATTTACTTCACTTATATGAAGAAGACAGGATCTGTAGGATCATCATACCTTCCTGCTCTTCTGGGCCTCTCATCATTTGTGCCTCCAGCCCCAGTGCTCCTGGTAAAAGAAACATTACTCAGAGTGCATCTGGCGTGGATGCTTCTCTCAGTTACCTGACTGAACTGAATTCTCTCCTCTAAATAGCATCTTGACTTTGCAGAACTTGTGAAGTCTCAGCAAAGTAGACACACCCGGAAAAACAAATAAGCAGAAAGAGTTACTGGTTTGGAGAGCCTTCAGCTGGTTGTTTTTTCTCACCTCTGTTTCTCATTTGAATATTGGAGTTTTGTGAGGGCTTAATGAGGTATTCACCAAATTAGTGTTGTGTTAGCAGCATTTTCCCCATGACACTTTGCACCTCTGGTGCTGCTTGCGCAGAGGATCACAGAGCCACTTCTGTTTGTGCACAGACCGAAGTGAGCACCGAGTGATGGGCTGGAGACCAGGACTTGACCTGACCTTGGCTTTAATCTTCTCACAGGCCAAATAATTAACATGACAGCAGGACGCAGTAGGATGTAGCTTGCAAAGATGCAAGGAGTGAGGCTGAATCTTCGCCTACTGTCTATGCAGACAAGCATGGACAAATGTGTTTCTTTTATGTTTTCCTGGGCATGAAACATCTATGGTTGGGAAGCTTTGCCTGCAAGGTTAAACACTCTGTGTTGCAGATACTTCTCTGCTCCAGTGGAGGCTTATCTACCCACTGACAGGCATTGCATGGGAGCTTGGGCCATAGTTTTACTGTTAACTTGCACACAGCTCATAGACTCAGGTAGAAGCCTCCCATATTCCTGAAGCAAGACATGACTGAAGAAATTGCCAAAATACACACAAAAGGAAAAAAAAGTAAGATTTTGAGCACCTTCCAGAGATTTTTCCTATTTGCCAAAAGGCAGATTTTTTGAGTCTCACTCATTTTGACTCACACATATTAGAAAGCAGCCTGAAAGCCTCTCCTGCTTTGTCATCAGGTTGTGGAGGAGAAAACTGAGAAGACAGCAATTGGTCCCAAGGCATGTTCTAAATCCAGCCCTTGGGGGATAAAAACAGTCTCTCTCAAAGGAAAGAGGCTTAATGAATTGAGAGAGCCTCTCATCTCATTTCATTAGATGACTTTATTAAGCATGTAAGTGCTGATTTGTGTAATTGAATTAATCTAAGCCATTCTTCTCTTCAGAGCTGCACTGCTCCAAATCAAAAGCACCGCCTATGATCCTCATATTTTGATGCTCACAAGCAAGCACAGCCTGTGCTGCCCCGTAACAGCAGCAGACCTGTAGTGAGCAGGCATTGTGGTGGAAGCCGGGAGAGGAGCAGCTCTGCTTGTTGCTATCAGCAAATACAGGCAGCCTCATCCCACAGCTCCTGTGGGTGGTGGGTAATTCAGTACTTCTAAAAGGAAACCAAAAGGCATATAGTGTTTGCCTATAGTTTTAGTGTGCTCAGCAGCATCACTAATCTTGCTTTCAGATAGCCACTGTAACCTATAAATTGCTCACACCTCAGGGTGTAGGAGGTGGTCTGCAATATTGCCAATTCTTTCTTTTTTTCGATTTTGTAGGATTGCTAACACCTGAATAGACCTGGACGTTGAACTAACCTCAGTTCTCGGTACTAAGCCAGTTCCAGTGGGGACTCTGGCATAAAGACATCAGAGTGAAAGAGGTTATTGTACGACTGCTGGTCCTGTACAAGAATGGTTCATTGTATGGCTGAGGTGGCATTGGATTTTGTTTTTAATCAACGTTAAACTTGTGAGAAAGGCAATTCTGTTTTTATCAGAGAACTGGTGGTGGTGTTTTTGTTTGCCTAACTGCAAATAAGATGCTTAAATCAGAACTTGTAAAGTGAATGCTAGTGTTAGATAACACCTTACCCAGTAAAGCGTAAAAAAATTGTAACTAACTTCCATTTTTAGTACCTGTTGAGTATATATTCAGTATCATAGGAGTCAGTGGAGCCAAGGAGCGAAAGAAATAGTAGCAGATAGATAGCCTAATTCTCAAGTGTGTCCCCTTAAGGCAGAACACGTGGACATAGATACAGGTCTTGTTTTTGTAAACTTGCACAGCTGTATATGCATTTTATGGGTAAAATACAACTTGTTAGACTTTCAGAATAGCATATGCCAATATAATGAATGTAGAACTTGTCAGGGAAGCAAGGCGTCTGCCTACCTGGCATGGGATCTGCCTTGGAAGAGCCAAGTCTGGGACCTCCAAGCCTATGCAGGACTCACCTCAGAGATCGTGAAGTAAAAAGGCTGGATTCAATAAACAACAAAGCTGTTTGAAGTGTGAAGTTGTAAACCCACCTTTCTCTACTCACACCCGTCCAGTCTTGGAAGCAACTAATCCCACCAGACAACTTTGTGTTTGACCGTAGGCACCTCCAACCACAGCAGCCTAGGCCACAAGGTTCCCTTGAAATAAGACCTATGGCTTTGTTCTAGTCTGACTCTTTCTGGAAGCATACTACTTGCATAAATGTCCTGAAGTTTTTAAAAGGTGAATTGGTTGGGGGTTTTTTGTGTGTGTAGTATATTCTAAGTTTGTTTATGGATGTAAAATTTTTTTTCCTGCATGGAGCAGGCCCAAACCCACTGGAAATGATGGAATCTCATTAAGATCAGAGCTCTGGGGTCAGAGCTTGAACATCACCACTACACTTACACCTGTAAGCATAGTCATGCGGGCATAAGTTCAGCATAAACTAATTATGTCACAGAATTGAAGGAAAAAATAATTATGCCCATTTGTGGAACGAAAGACTGCAGTACCTGCGAAAACGCAAGCGTAAGAGCTAGTAACGCTTTTGCTTTATATTACTTCCTGAATGATTAACCTTTAGTAGCCTCATGAGGTAGCTCTGGTAGAATATGTAACATTACAGTCAGAGCTTTCAAGACTCCATGGGCTTAGATGTGAACCTTCTGCTCAATCATAAAGTTTCTTTTTACAAGTATTAGTAGCAAGAATTTAACATGTTTCTCCCATGTCTCTCTTTCTGGTGCACACACATCATTGTGCAGAGAGAACTTGTAGAATAAGGAGAGGTATGCATGTGATGGGTGGCGGTGGTGCTTGGTTTTGGCAGTGGCTAGGGTGGTTAGCACACATTTGGATCATACCAGCAAAACACTGAAAGCAATTGACAGGGGCTTTGTGTTTCAGCTGCTCCCTGAGCAATCCTGGACCAGAGCTGTCTTGGAAGGGAAGCAACGCTCCTTCCAGCTGCAGAAATGGCAAGTGCTCTGGCTTTTCATGTTGTGCAGTGTTTGTTTCGTTTTTATTTCTGTTTTGTTACTTGAGAGACTCTTGGAAACGGCCTGTATTGGTGCCAGCGGCGGTTCCCCCCGGCCAGCAGAGCAGTGCCCTCTGGTGCACACACACAGCAGTGGCCTGGTCCTCAGCTGAACCCAAAGATATTAATAGAGGAGAAAAATTAAAAGTTCCCATCTGACACACTACCTCATTCCCACGAACTGTTTGCCACGTTGTACAGTGCTGATGGGAGCTTTGCCTGAGGGGGGAGCAAAGATTCAGGTGTCTGGATGCAACCCAAAGGATGGATGTTCTCATTCGTTCTTTATGTCATTTCCAGAGCTGAGTTTCTGGTTAATAACAGCTGATGGAGGCACAGCCCACCCTTGTGACATAGTGTTAAATCCACAAAGGATTATCTTCTAGCTGTGGTGCACTATTGCCATGGACCTGCCAGCACTCTGTTAGGTAGTTAACACCCATTAATTACACAGCAAATTTAACTAGACCAACAAATGCAACACGATGAACAAGATGTCACTCCACAGAGCTAGAAGGAAGTGCCAAGAGTCATGTCCTAAGGCTCCTTTGCCCTAAAACTGGGACATTGGCATCTCATTACAGACTGCAGAGATTACCTGACTGCTCAGGAGTCACAGCCACCCTCGCCAGCCCAATGAAGTGGAGTCGCACTTAAAAACCAGCTTTGAAATCCCTTTTTGCAGGCAAGAGCTGTAGCTGTAACTCCAGATCATCATATTCAAATGCTCTTTCTCTGGTTCCAGTTTTAAATCATTCCATTGCAAAGTGGAAAAGCTCCCAAGAGGAGACCTGGGAGACACCCCCCCCACACATATATACCTGAGCCCCCACACACGTATCAGCCCAGGAGCTGGACATTCATGGAATATAAAAGGCAAAATTTGGAAAGTGATGATTCACATCCCACACGATCACACTGCTTCTAGTTCTGGAGTATCAGGGCTTTTAATTTTTTTTTTCTTTTCTTTTTTTTTACCTTTTTCTCCTGCTGTAAATATGTGCTGAGAGCGCTTACAAGGTGAAGAACTACAGGCTTGGTAAGCTGGAGGGAGAGGGCCTGGGATATGGGACACAAGCAAAGAGATTAAATAGCTGGACACTGCTACCAGATCGGTAAACAGAAGATGTTAGTTAAATTAAAAACAACCAAAAAAAAGAGAGAGACCGAGGAAATTTATTTACTTTTTATCTATGAACAGTATGACATATAATTATAGACAAGTTTTGATACACAGGAAAACCCTTTTGTCAACCATTTTTTTTGCTAAATGAAACAGCACAATAATCTTTACACATTCATATTTTGTTTTTTCTTTTTTTTTTTCTTTATAATACACAGCTTTCTTGGGTTGAAGCAAACTGCAGGACATATTGAGTACTGGTATATTACAGCTACTTACATCATTTAAGAACAGCAAATGGAGAAAAATAAGTTATTTAAATATTGATTTCATATACAGAAAGTGCAACTTTGTTAGTTGTTACATAACTTGCTTGACAGTTTTGATTCCCCAGAGGGTTTCAATTAAAGATAAAAGTATCTTGGACCAAAAGTATTATTTATTCTAAAAATAATACAGTACAACTGCACAGCTGTGACTTGGTGAATCGACCACTATTGCTGCTCTTAGAGATGAGGACCTGTTTGAATAATGGGATGTTTAATGCTTCCGATCATGCTCCCAGTGTGCATTCAGAGCCAGCCTCATAAGAAAGCCCAGGGAACTATGGCGCCACTGCCACCCAGGAAGTAACAGCGGACTCCTGATCGAAGCTTAGGGTTATGATGGCATTGGGTAATCTTTTGGGCTTGCTGCTTCTATTGTTAAATAGTTGTTTGGGTTACAACAGTAAAACAGATAGATACTTAACTTCTTTAGCCTGAGCAGAGCAGATTAGGATTCCAGCAGAAGGTTTCCTCTGTGCTTCCCAAGAGTCAAGGAGGAAGCTTGAGCTTAGAGCACTGAATGGTTGCAAGAAAATGTAAGAGGTTACATCTCTCAAACTGCACTGCCTCCCCTGCTCGAGGAACACCACAGCTCACTGAAACCACAGCAGGGAAGCTCAAATGCTGAGAAGCTTAAGGCTTTTTTTAGATTAAAATATAAACTAAAATTGTAATTCAAGTAAGACCCCAGAGCACAGTCTTAAAAAGAAAAACAAAGCAACTATTAAAACTCACAAATTGCAAACTGCTCACTCTAGTCCTGATGGGTGTGAGTTGGTTTCCCTAGGCTACATAATAATTTAAAAATTATGGATTTACAAGGGGTGTTTGGCACACAGGTTCAGCTTATTCCCAATAATTCTCCTCCTGTTATTAAGAGAGGGGAACGTAATTAATATGGAAGAGCTTTATTATGTGACTTGTTTTCTCTGGAACACAAGGAAATTTGTTTCCTTTTTTATTGCATGTAGCCAGCCTGGACTTTTTCCTTGCTCCATATAGCTGCTGTCTGCTTACTTCTATTCGGTTCTGGCCCCTGCCAGCAATCCCAGGAAGTCTCAATACTCTTTCCATCTCCTGCTTACTGATAGTCACCATGTAAGCCTCAGAGAGAAACAACAGACAAATCATTAAAAAGACACTTAATTTTCTTTTTTTTTCCACCAGCTGTGTAAAACACCTATGCTGTATGTTTTCTGATGCTGTCATATTAGAACATGCTGATTATCCACACACCAAGGAGAACACTACAGAAACAGATCCAGAGGACCTTTGCTTGAGAACAATTTCAAGTTACATCAGTGAATTAGTTGTTTTCACATGATGGCGTGCAGTAGACAGTGGTGAAATATGAAACAAAGAAAGTAAACCTAACACCTATCAATTCTACCAGAAGCCAAATTACTTATAATTTGTACTAAAACGCACAGTTCACCTGACTTAAAACATGACCATGAAAGGAACATACAGTAAGGAATCATGGAGTAAGCACAATTTTTCAGTCATCAATCTGAGATAATTTTATCAGGGAAAATGCCATTAACTCAATATGAAGCTGGGATAACTGAGACACCAAAACAGCAAAGCGCCTTGTCTGGTTTTACAGAGGAAGTTGATGTCAGAACTGATACTGGAAACAGCCACACGCCCCACGCCCTGGCCTGTGCCGTGTTTCTGTACTGTCTCCCTTTACCTGCCAGAGTAGCTTGCTTTCTCTTCCATGGAGCACTTGCACTACCAGAAGTTGAAGGACACACCATAGATAGACACCAAAGAAAAAGCTAGTTATGTGCTATTAGTGATAATCTGTATTTGGTATAGAAAATGTGGACCCATATAGAAAAATAAAATCTGTCATTAGCCACATATGCGGATGGAATGTTTTACATGGATTTAGGCAGAAAAATATTACGTCATGGAAAAATGGTTCACCACCTATGCCAGAACAATGCTCTCTTCCAGAGAGACGTAACATTAACAGTCATGGGGGATATCAACTGTTGTAAAATCACAGTGTAATTCATAAGATTATATAGATTTTTTTCATCCATGCAATGGAATTACTGGATCTGGTGATTTCTGTGGCACACAATTTGCTTTTTTGATGCATTTTATCTCCCACAAGTGAATTCTCATTTGCAGAAACCCACTGTTTGGAATCTATATGGTCAGGATACCAAGTCAAAGCTGCAGCATAATGATTGACAATTTGACACAGTACACAGAATATGATTAAAATGAAAAGCAGTTACATATATACAAGGCAGGATATCTTGGGACAGTTTAGTAACAACAGTAAATGCAGACCATAGTGAACAAGAAGTTAGCCTGACAACCGAAACCTAGCATAACCCTGCATTTGTAAAAGCACCTCTACAACACAGCAGGTGTTATGATGAGGTGTTTTATAGAAGCTACTTCAGCTGGAAATCACTCTAAATGCAGCTTAAGGGTGACAGGTTGAAACAAGGTTTAGGAAACATGAATACAGGTAAGTGAACACTAGGTAACTGCTTAAAAGCTTATTTTAAGGCAAACAAAAAGCTGATTGCTAGAAAGCAGCTCTGTACAAATAAAAAGAAGCTGACTCTCCGTAGGTTAGTTGCACTGGAGTGACAGAGATGGACCATACCAAAACTAATTCCAGTCCATTAACTTTGGCCTAGCTAAAGGCTTCGTGGCATACTGGGGCCTATACCAAGCAACAGTGAAGATGACCAGCGGGGTTTGTGTTTAGCTCTAGACTGCTAAAATAAACAAAAGGCATTTGCCAAACAGCTTCTACTGGAATGTGCACCTTGGCTTATACCTGGTCTTTAAAATAGACTCCAGGTACCTGGAACCTAAACGTAGAGAAGATGTCCAACCTAAGAAGCTCTCCATAGAAACAGGGCCTATTACTAGTATGACTTTCACAAACTTGAGAAAAATGTGCAAGGGTCCCTTAATTCTGCAAAGCTGTCTTATTCTCAGGCCAACCCTGCGCACTTTATGAAATAAGGATACTTTTCAGGAGAGTGAGAGGGGAGGGAAGTACCACTTCTATGTTACCTGGTGGTTGCTTCTCTTCTCCTTCAGTTGCCAAAGACAACAACAGAAACATTTAATATCCTTTGAAGAAGATATCTGCCTGTCCTTGGGAGCCACTTCCTTGATCCCTTTAGCTATGTGAAGTAATTAGAGCAATATTGGTGCAGGAAGAAGCAGTGGATTCTCGACCAGGCAATGCCACACTAGGGAGCACGTTAAATTGCCTCTGGATCAAGAGGTTTGAAGAGTCTCGCTGCTGCCAGGAGCTTGCTTATGTGCCTTTCCTCTGTGACGCCAGCTTTTTGAAGGCAAATTTGTGACAGAGAAGGCACTTTGCTCAGTGTGTTGAACCCTGCTTCTGTGAGCAGGCTGGAATACATAGGTAGACCAATGGAAATCAGCCAGTCAGATACAGAGGTGATAAGTCCTGGGGACACAGGTTTTCGGCAAATTTCAGTGAGCCCTCCACTTGGAATCTGGACAGTAAAGAAAAAAAAGAACATATAATGTTAAACATAACTGTTTATTTTTTCTTCCAAACTGGTAGAATTTCATAGCAACTTCTCCCATGTCACATTTGTCAGTATGAGAGCCATGTGGGTCGAAAGACTAAGATCCCTTGGAGCAACAGCAACAACTTTGGCAATGCAGATGCAGTGGGCAGCATCCACCTGTTTGGGCAACTGCCATGTGCCATTCTGAATTAGTGTGAGATCAGTAAAAAATACCCAGTGACAAGACTTCCCGGGATCTAATTAATTTCTCAGTGAGGCAAGAGAATGTCAATTTTGCCTATTACCCCCTCAGACAGACCAAGCTTTTTTATAAAAAACTATGAAAGATTGACAGTTTCTTTCTCTTGCTTTTGCTAAGGAGGAGTGAACAGTATAGTTTAAAAAAAAAGAGTGTAAAACCTCTGAGATTTCAATACAGAAGTGTTTGATACATGTCACCCTTAGCGAGCAAGTCTTTGTTACCACTGCTTCAAGTCTGCTTAGACTTTCAAGACTTACTCAGTCAAGAGAAAGGGCTATTTGCTCTGCTTTCAACTACTGTTCTCCTTTGGGACAGGGGGAGGTACCTCCCGCCCCTGTAGTACCCCCACCTACATTGTACTGGCTGGGTGAACAAAGGGAGCACTTTTGTACCAGGACATTGCAGCTATCTCCCTTTACCAGTAGCAAGACCTTTTAAAATAAATAAATAAGAAAATCTGGTTTATGGAAATACTCACTGCCATGCGATGCTGCTTCCTCAGCTGCTTTACCCGGATTTGGTCCATGTTTGTGGCAACATCCTTTTCAGGCTGATCTAAGTCTTCAGAGTACCTCTGCACCAAAGCCTCAGGTATGCCACAGCGACCATGCTGAAAGTTCCCAGCCAGACACACAGGAGAGAGGATAGATGAAAGAAGTATATCAGTACAGACCAACCAATGCAAACAAAGAGAAATGCAGGATGGGAGCAAGAAGGAGCTTTCCTTAAGATTCCATGAAAACTAAAAAGCAATCCTAAAGGAAGGACTGGACCTTAGGACTCCTTCCTTCCCAAAAAGATGTTCTAATCACTACACTATCAATTCAGATTTTCTTGGAGGCATAAAATCTGATAACGCCTTCCTTTTTCAGCTCTATTTCCCCACACTAGCAGAAAAAGAGACATTTCCATGCCCAGTGCCACCAAGGTACTAAGTGGCCTGAAAAGCTGAAGATTCAGAATAAGTCTGGGATTCCTCAGTCCCTCCACAACACAAGAGTTACTTCAGATATAAGGCCTGATAGTAAAGACAAACACAGTTATAGAACGTCTGATGTCCCAATGATTTGTGGTTTATCTAGTTACTCACAAAAATACAATGGATACAATAAATGAAAGACTATCCCTTGCAATGCTAGTAGAATAAAGACATTGAAGCAATGTCCTCCACTTACCTTGTCAGAGTATGGTTCTTCAGTAAGATCAATGTCTTCAGACTGCAACTTGTTTTCTATTACCATTTCCAGATCCAATCCCCTGCTACAAGAGACCTTCCTTGCTGAAGCAGGACCTAGCTTTATCACATGCTGCTGAACACTAGCAGTCTCTGGGAGCTCCGACAGCCAGGGCGGCAGCGGGCTAGGTGGGGTACTGGACTCCTGTTCAGAAGATGTCCTATGGACAGGTGCTCCATGACAATCAATGGCAGTGGATGAGCTGGTCTTTTTTACTGGCAAACATGGTGCTTCTAGACTCGAGTGGTTCCCACTTGCGGTCGTGGGAGGATGGTATAATCCATTAGAAAGGCGTTCTCGGCATTTTTTGGCAGGGACAGGTGGTGGCTGAGAAGGATTTTTTGGTTGCATTCTTGCCTCATTTGTGCCTTTTTGCTCAGCTTCTAGACCTCCCTTGAGGACTGGAGCGTAGTCAGCCCGTGCAAGGTCATGAAAGCCTTTCCTTTGTATCTCCAGAGGTGTCCTTGTTGCAAGATGCGTCACTAAGGCAGGCTGAGCTTCACAGTTTTTCAGAGGGAAGGGGGCAGGCTTTACACCTACAGTCTCCACTACAGAGCAGTCCAATTCCTTAGCTCTTCCCTTCTGAGAACTAGCAGCTCCTCTACCTTGCTTAGCCATCAAGTCATCTACCATACAGCTGCCTTCATAATACTGAGGCAGCAGGGTAGAGCCAGTTGTCTTTTCTGTTGTATCCAGTGAATCCAGAGGGAAAGAACCTACTTCCTTGCTAGGATCCTGTAAATTAGTATCGGATTCTCCCTGGAGATCATCCAGAGAGTGAGATCTTGGCCAAGTATCTACACCCTGGGGGCCATCCAGAGTTTCATAGCTCCGACAGACGGCAACCGGCAAACTTCTACGGTTCTTCTTCAGACCCATAACCGCTGCAGGTTTGACAGAGCTCTTCAGAGCACGATGAGCACAATTCAACTGGCTTGCTTTTTCCCCTTGCTGTAGGGTTTCTATTGACTTGGTCAGCGGAAGTGTGGGATAATTTGATAGCTGATTTCTGCTGAAGTCCTTAAAGCTATGCTCACTTGCTGACTTTGAGGGCAGAAGACAGGTCCTTCGAGTTTTACCTAAAAGCAAACAAACCACAATCCACCATTAATAAAAATTAAAAATCTGCTGTGTAAATAACAGATCACTTCTAAACACCTTTGAAACAAAATGATTTCCTCTCTTTTTGTCAACTCTAAATGAATGTATGAGAAACTCAGTGGCATTTTAAGCACAGGAATTTTTGAGCTTCAGCTTTATTAATGAAGAACTGATAAACGGGACCACGCAAGGAAAATACATTTAAAATACTTAATTCTTCCTACTGCCCAGTTTGCAAAGATCTGAGGCTTAGCTCATGTAAACCTTTTTCAGTGCAGAAATACCCTATCAGTTAGAACTGATACCCTTTACCCATTATATGAACTGGTTTAACTCCACATAGAAATAACTCAATAGAACTCCCATTTTTTTTCTACTGTTTAAAAACCTGTTTAGGGTATTGATAATTATGTTTACCTTCTAATGAAGTTTACTAATTTGTTTGGAGTTTTTTGTTGGTGTTTTTGTTTTGTTTTGTTTTTTTCTTTAAAATCCCCCAGATGCAATTTATTAATTTTAATTACAAAGTGTGCCAATAGTGTTATTTCATCTTTTAAACAAGCAGCAAACTATTTGCAATGGCAAACCAGATAGCAAAAAAAGTGTTAGATGATGAGTTTTGCACCGGTCCCTTTGTAATGTTACTTTTTTTTGAGTTTTACGGAAAAAAGGATGAGATGGAGAAATGCTTCAAAAGGGAGTTTGAAGTGCGACTAATTTTAGTGTTATTTTATGTCATAGTGTTTTATCAAAGTGGAAGAAGGTCTGGTCTTAGAGATATGGTGTTTTATTACAACCACTTAAGAAGAAATGACATGAATCAATATGAATGACACGTTCTTTGTAAGCTTTATTTTATATTTGTATGAGATACGCACCACTGATTTTAAACAATGAAATCCATCAAACCTACCTGACAGAAAAATTTTGACCAAAGGGGCTGAGCTCATTAGAGTACTCATTAGTATGAAATACTAATACTAATACTAATACTGCATAATTTTTTTAATTTTCTTTTTAAAAAGACAGAAGTGAATTTGTCTCAAAGCAGACAACCTCTCACAATGACAGCACACCCTAACAGCTACTGTTTTCAGGGTGACAGGGATACTTTCCCTCATGTACAGTAAGCTCACTAAAATCAGGATAGACAGATAAAAGCGTGAAATATCTTTTTCCAATGGAAAAAAAAATCTCAAACCACCAAACCAACAGATTTGGCTAAACGGTATCAAAAGTCTGTAATTACAAGCAATCAATAGCTGCCAATTAAAGGATCAGTTACTTTTAGAGATGTTATAAGTTTTGCTAACTTCACTGGAACTAAATTATCTGGTGTACTTTTAAGCAATAGATGGTTTCTTCTCACACAGCTTGCCTTCAAAGCTTTTTCTTGAGAGAAGCTCAATGTTTGGCTTTTGAATAATATACACTGCTTGCTTTGAATGTGAATGAAAACACCTGTTTAACCTAAAAGAAATAGCTTGCTTTCTCTTTTTCTTGCCTCTTTCTCTGCTCAAGTAGTCTAAAAGACAAGTATCCAGAAAAACAGCAAATAAAATATATGTTACATTTAAAGAGAAATAAGAAAAACATTCCCCTCAAAAAAAGTTGCTTGCACTTACTGGTATGCCAGCAAGGTTATTCTATCTAGTATCAAGGTGTGCCCACAAGGATGAATACAAACAAAGGAACTCCTTTCTCAGAGGCTGTACAGTTCACAGATCAGCTCATGCTAAATATTACCATTTCCCCAAAGTACGAGTAAAGACACATCACACATTAAGTTGGCTTCCTTGTCTGGAGTTCAGCGAGCTCAGAGAAGCAGCAAAGACTTCTCTACCTGCTCCTTTCCATTGAGCTAGGCTGAAAATAACTTACAACCACATTAAAAAGACATACGTAAGAAGTGTTACATTCATTTTTTAGTGCCTTCAGGCACTTATGTCAATATGCAATGAGTATGGAAAGGAGTGTTCTCTTTTCATTATTCATATTTGCTACTACATGTCTGACTCGTGCAGTAATTCACTACATTGTCTATGGCTTGCTGCCACAACTCACATAACAAAATCCATGTACCTTCTATTCAATCTGCAATATTGATCACTGGTTATACTGGTTTTAGGAAAGCATATTCATGAAGTCATGAGAAAGTTGTGAGAAATGCTACTACTGTGCAATATAAACTCTTACTATCTAGTAAACAACTTTTCAATTCTTTAGAAATGGGATATGTCTGTGTAAACATATCTGTCCCAGTAGCCTGGGAATGGAATAAAGAACAAGTGGGGAATAGGAAAAGGAAGAAGAGAAAAATCAAGAAAATTGATAAAAGAAAAATTTTGGGAAAGTAAAATTAATTATTTTTTTATAATAATTAATTCCTATGATTGCCTGGTACAGTTAAGCAGTCTAATGCCCTTCATAGCACTGTCAACCACAGTAGCATCTCTGATTTAAATGCATGCAGAAGGACACAGGTGTCTGCATGAAAACTGACATAACAAAGGTGGTCCTTACACAAAATGAATGGAAAGTTCACACAGTTTCCAGGTTCAGTTCAAGCTACAGTCACACTTCAACTCCTTTGTTTAATGTTATTGTGCAGTTTTTGTTAGACAAACCACTGTCTACCTCTCATGATACTTCTTGTTATTAGAATACAGAGGAGGAACTTTCCAATTCCCTGTCATCATCTAGATTATTTTGGAGATAAAAGGAAATTATCTCAGGGAATATTTCCAGAAGTAGCAGAGCTACAGCAGCAAATTTTCAGTGTTTCTCTTAGTACTTTTTTCTGCATAGAATATCATCCTCAGAAATTTAAGTACTCAAAACCAGACACAAAATGCATTCAGTGGCCTGTCCAGATCCCAGATTTTATTAACTTCATTTTGGCATTGCTTTCTGTGGCTATACTTGTGTGCATTTCAAACAGCTCTGTTGACACAACAAAGATGATGGCATGGCAGACAATCCTAGCCTAACTGCTTTTTTTACTGATTACAAACTAGTAGAAATGCACGTTATTACATTAGGCAATGCAGCCACCTGTTCTGTTGCTAACACTGGATGCTTAGGTGCTTTGGATACCTACTTGGCACTACGGAAATCCAGGCTTCAAATTCTGAACAAATCAGAGACCACCCTTATCCCACCCGATAAAGCCATGGTTTGTCTGCTTCTTCAGCTCTGCGCATTGCCTGTGCAGTTCTGATCTCCTCCCATCCCCTCTCTCCTTTAAATGAGCTCTGCAGGACAAGAAAAGGTTTGAAGAAGCCAGGCATGATCGGGGACATGAATGACCTGTAAGGAATAATTAACAGGCCTTCTCAGACTAGAAAAGAGATGACTTGGGAAGGAGTATGACAGCGTTCTCTACACAGACGCTTCTAGGTATGGAGGTCCTAAGGAAGACCAGGGATGTTCATAAAGAGAAATGGTTTCAGGAAAACGGATAAATGCCAGGAAAGAGTACTCAGTTTTTTAAGTCTTTTAAGTCCTTAAATGATTAATTCCCCAGGAGTACCTTGGGAAGCATCAAATACACTTGCTCTGTTCCTATACTGGTTCCAAACGCATCTCAGACAGATGACGCTTGCACGCAAAACAAGCCAAATAACAGTACTATTGTCAGAAGCCTAAGGAAGAGCTCACTCTCTCTGCCTTGTTTCAAACTGAGGACTCAACTACACGGACTAATGGTCTGATCATGGATGGTTGCTTTCTGCTCTTACGTTCTTTCTGTCTAACACTGAATAGGTCATAAACTCTATCTTCCTGGCTCCCTGTAAATCAGAATAAAATCACAATGCTGCTGTAAGAGAATACACAAATATTTCTGCAGTGGGACCTTGAGAAGTAGCTATAAAAGACACATCTGTATCATTGCCATAGTACATAGGAAACCATTTTCTAGCCAAAATATAAGAGCAGCTCTGAAATCTTGTACTGATGCCAAAAGGTCCAATATCAATCCAAAACAGGACACTATACTATATAGTGATGACCCTACTCATCAAAATACAATGTATAAACATACCCCAGAAAATCTGAAAACCAATTTATTCTCACAATGCACTTCCCCTTTATAAAGTGCAATTTATTATTGCTGATCTGCACATTACGATGTTTACTCTACACACATGATTATCTTTATTTTAACAGATTAGAATTTTGAAAACAATATGCATATAAACAACTATGGTCCACAAACTTCGCAAAGAAGATGGAGCACATTTCAGATTAACAAGCCTTGACACAAATCTCTGAATGAATCCCATACCATATGTTCTTTTCATAATGGTTTTCAAAACAAGCACTAAATGCATTTGTGAGCAAAAATAATGCAAAAAGCCATACATGAAAAGTAATATAAAAATCATTAGGGGTATTTCCCATTCTGCCAAACTCAGACAGAAATATTAGATGTAATAATAAGTATCTAAGCAGACAGGCAATGATGATTGTTTTCTAAAGATTTTATTATATTGTTAAAATAAGGAAAATGTACAGGTAGCAGTTTAACTTCAGTGCTACAGCAATCATTACGATGCCACCTACGGATAAAAAGGAAAGAAAACTGTCACATATGCCACATATTTAGCCATGATTATATTCCAGCATGTCTACTGTATGGGTATTCATATGAAGACAAAAATTCTTTCTGCTTTCAGGAATTCAGTATAGTGCTGATTTCAGGCATTCAGCTTCAAAGAAAATTGCAATTTTCTTCAATAAATGGTTATTCCTGAGTGGCAGACTGACAGAAAATGCACCTACCAAGAGAAAAATCTTTAGCTCATACTTTAAATTAAAAAATGGCCACTACAAGGGGCATACAATATCTCTATTTATCCTGTTATTGGTTTCCTGTTTATGCTGGGTGTTAATGATGAAATCAGGCAGTCTGAGGCCAAGCCATGGCTCAAATGCTTGGAATGATACTGCCAAACTCAAACCAATTAAATCTATTTCAGTATTTCATCCCTAATGACAAGTTTACACCATCCCTCAAACAAAGCATACTCAGTCAGCACAATAACTTGATTTCTTCAGAACAGAGACTTATCTCTACTACCATCCATCTTTGTAATTTTTCAGTGCATCACCTTTCATTGATGCAAGATAAGGTAATAAGAACTGATATCATAAGCATTTTTCTCATAGTTCATTTCCATGCCAACTTCTCAATTAATTTAACTTGCGAGCATTCATACACGAAGTCCTAAATCTCTGCAGTTGGCTTCTAATCGGAGGAGAATGCAACATGCAACTTAAGCAAACACAAAAATAAGGCCTAAAACAGTGAACATTTTTTCTAAACAGTTTTTGTATGGGTTTAGAAGAAATCAGTAACTTCTCCATTGCCAGCGGTCCCTTAGACATGGGCTCATGAGGCACAACTGCACCAGAATACGATAGGGAGTGGAGAAAGCAGAGAATAGCAGCGAGAGTTGCCTGTTACCTTAGAATCACAAAAGAAAGATAATTTGTGAAATGTGATCTGTTTCCTACCAATGCAAATAAATGAATTAGAAACAGTAAGAATGAAAACCAATGGCTCAAGCCACAAGGGAA